>NC_085007.1:33933447-34233447 GCF_963854185.1 Sardina pilchardus
AGCTTAGTTGGATAGTTTAAACATTTAAGCTATTTAATTGTGAATACGTTTTATGAGTACAATTTTGAAACAGTTGTGGGCATAGGAAACAGTTTGCGGGAGTCGATGAAAACTGGCGGTTTGAATAACCAAAATTATTGTAGTAAGGACTTTTATTTTGAAATAGTTGTGGATAGAGGAAACCGTTGGTGGGAGTCATAGTTGATGACATAGGCTATCACAGTTGGAATGGCTGAACAGTTAAATATTTGGATAGTTTGATTAGTGTTTTTTTTTTTTTTTTTTTAATAGCGCATTATTGTAGTGGGGACTTTTATTTTGAAACAGTTGTGGGCAGAGGAAACAGTTGGCTTGAGTCATAGTTGATGAAAACTGACAGTTGGTATGCAACAGTTAAATAGTTGGATAGTTTAAACTGTTAAACTATTTAATATTGGCAGGAGTCATAGTGGATGAAAACTGACGGTTGGAATCTCCAAATAGTTAAACAGTTGAGAAGTTTCAATGGTTAAAGTATTTAATAGTAAATGATAGTGAGGACTTTTATTTTGAAACAGTTGTGGACAGAGGAAACAGTTTAACAGGATATGTAGTCTTCAGAGAGATTGATACATTCTCTTTTAAAACATATACTGTATTTGCAAACTAGTTGATTAAAGGTTTCTAATGGTGCCTTATATGTTTCTAGGACAAAAACTAGCAGAGATTGAGATGTGTGATTGGAACAGTTTTTCAAATTCCCAGGGGGGATTTAGACTCCAGACGGTTAAAGCTGAAACATTCCAGTTCTAACTTAACTAATGATTTCTAACAAGTTATGTTAAAATGTTAACTATGCTAACAATGATAACCAGGTTGATTTGATAACTTAGCTAATGATTTCAAGCAGTTATGGTAAAAATGCTAACAATGCTAATCAGGTTGATTAGCTAACTTAGTTGATGATTTCTAGCAGTTATGCAAAACATGCTAACTATGTTAGCAATGCTAACTATGTTAACAATGCTAACGAGGTTGATTAGCTAACTTAGCTAATGATTTCTAGCAGTAATGTTAAAAATGCTAACTATGCTAACAATGCTAACCAGGTTGATTATCTGACTTAATGATTTCTAGCAGTTATGTTAAAAATGCTAACTATGCTAACCAGGTTGATTAGCTGACTTAGTTGAATATTTCTAGCAGTAATGTTAAAAATGCTAACTATGCTAACAATGCTAATTATGCTAACAACGCTAACCAGGTTGAATAGCTGACTTAGTTGATGATTTCTAGCAGTTATGCTAAAAATGCTAACTATGCTAACAATGCTAACCATGCTAACTCACTAGTGAGGACTTTTATTTTGAAACATTTGTTGCTAGGGTATCCATGGTGGCCACTATCAGGAAACAAGAAGTTACTGCAGTATAATCATGTTGGTTGCTATGGAAACGGTCATAAACACTTAATTTCAATGGTTGCTATGTTGGTTGCTAGGTACATGGAGGTCTCATGTAGTTGACTGGAGGCATAGTTGATGATAACTGACAGTGGGAATGGTTGAACAGTTAAATAGATGAGTAGTTTCAATGGTTAAATGATTTAATAGTGTATTATTGCAGTGAGGACTTTTATTTTGAAACAGTTGTGGACAGAGGAAGTTTAACAGGATATGTAGTCTTCACAGAGAATGTATGCTTAAAGCCTGAGAGAGAGAGAGAGAGCTGCTGCAGCTGGCCTGGCCACCTGGCATAAGATTCTAATTGCCCTATTATGATGTCATAATGTAATGTTAAGTCTATGGGGAAATCTTAATAGTTTTTAATTTATAGTTTAAAAAGTATAAAAGTTAGAAAGTTGAAAAATACAAAGCCCACATCGCGTAAGTAAGACCTACGCAACAAAGTTTGAATGAAGTTTCTACGTTAAACGGTTGAAGCTCCATTAAGTGCGTTAGAAGAAGAATAATAACTAGAAATGCAATTCCAAGGAATTACCAGTGCATGAAAATGCAAAAATAGATAGATAATGTAGATATGGTTACTAAGGTGTAGCTAGGGTAAACATGGTGGTTGCATAGTTTACAGAGAGTTGATAGTGTGAAGGTAGACAGTTTAAAGATGAAACATTCCAGTTCTAACTTAACTAATGATTTCTATTCATGTTAAAATGTTGATTAGCTAACTTAGCTAATGATTTCTAGCAGTTACGCTAAAAATGCTTATTATGCTAGCAATGCTAACTTTACTAACAATGCTAACCAGGTTGATTAGCTAACTTAACCGATGATTTCTAGCAGTTATGCTAAAAATGCTAACTATGCTAACAATGCTAACTATGCTAACTAGCTAACTTGCTAGTGACGACTTTTATTTTGAAACATTTGTTGCTAGGGTATCCATGGTGGCCACTATCAGGAAACAAGAATTTACTGCAGTATAATCATGTTGGTTGCTATGGAAACGGTCATAAACACTTAATTTTAATGGTTGCTATGTTGGTTGCTAGGTACATGGAGGTTTCATGTAGTTGACTGGAGGCATAGTGGATGATAACTGACAGTTGGAATGGTTGAACAGTTCAATAGTTGAGTAGTTTCAATGGTTAAATGATTTAATAGTGTATTATTGCAGTGAGGACCTTTATTTTGAAACAGTTGTGGACAGAGGAAGTAGTGAAACAGGATCTGTAGTCTTAATGAGATTGTATGCTTAAAGCCTGAGACAGAAGGTGCCTCTCATAGCGTTTACGCGTCCTCTCTCGCTCCTCACTGATCTACATAAAGAATGATGGAGCGGCAACAATGGGATAGTCTAGCCCTTCTTCTATCTTTCTTTATGTAGATCATTGAGGATCGAGGAGCGAGGGAGGACATATAAACGCTGCTTGAGAGGGACCCACAGTAAATACTTTAAAAGTTGTATGTAGATAGTCTAATTAATGTTGATAGATAGAATGTTTAATGGATGTTGATAGGCAGATTGTTTTATATTGATTGACAGTGTAATGGGTGGATGAGTGAATGGTCTGAAGAAGATGAATGGATAGAAGGTTGGATGGAATGTGCCTTATATTCTTGTTAAGAGAGACACTGATACAGCTCTCTGAGAGTAGTTGACACAGGTGTAATCAATTTAACTGGCTAGTATTAAGAGAGCCATAGTACTCTTAAAGCCTGAGACAGAGTAAATAATTTAAAAGTTGAATGTAGAATAGATAGTCTAATTAATGTTGATAGACAGAGAGTTTAATGGATGTTGATAGACAGATTGTTTAATAGATGTTGATAGACAGTTTAATGGGTGGATGAGTGAATGGTCTGAAGAAGATGAATGGATAGAATGTTGGATGGAATGTGCCTTATATTCTTGTAGAATGGAGAGACACAGCTCTCTACTGAGAGTAGTGGATACAGATACAGGTGTAATCAATTTAACTGGCTAGTCTTAAGAGAGCCAGCCTGAGACAGAGTAGATTGTTTAAAAGTTCAATGTAGAGCGTCTAATTGATGTTGTTGATAGGCAGACTGTTTAGAATGGGTGGATGAGTGAATGGTTTGAAGAAGATGAATGGATATAAAGTTGGATGGAATTAGGAGGACTTATTTTGATACTGTTGTGCACAGAGGATACAGGGGAACAGAATATGTAGTCTTCAGAGAGGAGCCTGAGAGAAACTGACAGTTGGTGCCAAAGATCATAGAGCGCTACGCGCAAGATAGATCAGTGGCCGGATAATACATGGAATATGTTGAAGTACGTTCTAACCATTGTTCTAGCTCCATGGGCGCCATTTTAGTAAGCTCAGGTGTCGTCACAGACGCTGGCCACAGTGGGAATCCTATGGCGCTGACCCTAAAATATGAACAATATTTATTCTGTAAAGCTATTTGTTCCAATTACGAGGAACCGGTCAGACAACACCATGTCTAGACTCGTTAAATATATTGCATAAATACGATATATAATATTTCCGAGGGTATAAGTTATGCTAGGCTGCAACATCCATTCAGCATACGTTCAATAGCGGTATTGCTGGCAACATATGATAACAAATTTAACAGCTCCATAACTAATTTGTCCATTAGAAGCACACATACATTAGCCTATAAATGTTCACCCTTTCACCAAGTGAACTATTAAATGTAGGCCTAGTGTAACAACCACGAGGTGCCGCTTTCGACCACAACATTGGAAATCCTTAAATAAACAGTCTGATAGACTATCATACAGCCTATGGATAGAACTGCCATACTAAACATGCCTTAACTTTGTCAAACTATTTTATGTCCCAACTGTAGCATATGTGGCCACGACCAGATCTCTATGGCTCCGGCCACGACACTTTGCGCTCACATTTACTATGAACGACACAGCACAGCAACCAATTATGAAAAAGACGATACCGTTAGACCAAGTTTAATACACTAGGCTAATAGCTCGTGGCTATAGTAGGCTACAATTGTCTGTCAATGTTGCAGTTGAGAGAAATAAGACAGAATATGGGCTACAATGAACCTATTCGCTCAGGTCAGTTGACAACGAAAGATATTAGGTGCAATAAAAAACATGCAACCGTATCGGTCTGGCTTCTTGCAAACGGCACAGGCTACAGGCACCAAGCTAGGTTACTTCACACTGCACAACAAGCTTTCACACTGGAGGCGGCGTGTTTAACGATATGAGCTGCTTCATGTTAATAAAGAAGATAGTCTGTAGCCTACCTGTCGTTGTTCAACTCTCCTGAGACTTTGGAGATTACTGGAAAGAGCTAGCCTCACAGAATCCAAATCTCTGAAATCGCCATCAAGTGAAAGTAACGTTATGGAACAGCTGACAGCTTGGATGAAGGAAACTAAACTGTTTAGGGGGGGGGGGGGGGATTGTTTATGGGCGAAGCTGTCTATGGGGAAAAGAGCAGCAGCAAACAATCTGGACTTTCATTGGAGTAAGGGTAGAAAAAAAAGAAAAAAGATGATAATAACGTTGCTAAGTTAGTTTGCCTGCTAGCTAGCTTAACAGTAGGCCTATCTCCCAATGGGAATTGATGTGATTTATTTACCCGCGCAATAACTAGGCTATTATCGGATTAAATAAATGCCTAAATAGCCTATATCCTTATTCAGTGGAATGGTGAAAAATAATAAATCACGCCTTTCACACGGCCAGATCTTGAAGCTCATTACCGAGTAGGCTTAGGCTAAAAAAAAAAACAAAAAACAGCTGGCAACGGCAAAAACAGCTGTTTAGGTGGGTTTTTATGATTGGAACTCTGTCTGAAATGTTGTGCTGAGCTTACTAAAATGGCGCCCTGTCGAACTCAGAGCGTACTTCATTGTTTGACGTAACTGATCCATCTTGCGCGTAGCGCTCTATGATCTTTGGTTGGTGCCCAGGTGGCTGACCAGCTGGGGTAACATTCTAATTGCTGCCGTGATGTCATAATGAGCAATGTTAAGTCTATGGGGGAAATGGTGATAGTTTTTAACTAATAGTTTAAAAAGTATAAAAGTTACAAAGTTGAAAAATACAAAGCACATATGGCATAAGCAAGACCTACGCAACAAAGTTTGAATGAAGTTTCTACGTTAAACGGTTGAAGCTGAATTGCGAGCGTTAGAAGAAGAAGTTTAATAACTAGAAATGCAATTCCAAGGAATTACCAGTGCATGAAAATGCAGAAATAGATAGATAATGTAGATATGGTTACTAAGGTGTAGCTAGGGTAAACATGGTGGTTGCATAGTTTACAGAGAGTTGATAGTGTGAAGGTAGACTGTTTAAAGATGAAACATTCCAGTTCTAACTTAACTAATGATTTCTATTCATGTTAAAATGTTGATTAGCTAACTTAGCTAATGATTTCTAGCAGTTACGCTAAAAATGTTAATTATGTTAGCAATGCTTACTTTACTAACAATGCTAACCAGGTTGATTAGCTAACTTAACCAATGATTTCTAGCAGCAATGCTAAAAATGCTAACTATGCTAACAATGCTAACCAGGTTGATTAGCTAACTTATTTGATGATTTTTTGCAGTTATGCTAAAAATGCTAACTATGCTAACTATGCTAACCATGCTAACTAGCTAACTTGCTAGTGAGGACTTTTACTTTGAAACATTTGTTGCTAGGGTATCCATGGTGGCCACTATCAGGAAACAAGAAGTTACTGCAGTATAATCATGTTGGTTGCTATGGAAACGGTCATAAACGCTTAATTTTAATGGTTGCTATGTTGGTTGCTAGGTACATGGAGGTTTCATGTAGTTGACTGGAGGCATAGTGGATGATAACTGACAGTTGGAATGGTTGAACAGTTCAATAGTTGAGTAGTTTCAATGGTTAAATTATTTAATAGTGTATTATTGCAGTGAGGACTTTTATTTTGAAACAGTTGTGGACAGAGGAAACAGTTAACAGGATATGTAGTCTTCTGAGAGACTGTATGCTTAAAGCCAGAGAAACTGACAGTTGGTGCCCAGGTGGCCGGCCACCTGGCCTAAGATTCTAATTGCTGCCGTGATGTCATAATGAGCAATGTTAAGTCTATGGGGGAAATTGTAATAGTTTTTAACTAATAGTTTAAAAAGTATAAAAGTTACAAAGTTGAAAAATACAAAGCAGGCATGGCATAAGCAAGACCTACGCAACAACGTTTGAATGAAGTTTCTACGTTAAACAGTTGAAGCTGAATTGGCTGCGTTAGAAGAAGAAGTTTAACTAGAAATGCAATTCCAAGGAATTACCAGTGCATGAAAATGCAAAAATAGATAGATAATGTAGATATGGTTACTAAGGTGTAGCTAGGGTAAACATGGTGGTTGCATAGTTTACAGAGAGTTGATAGTTTGAAGGTAGACAGTTTAAAGATGAAACATTCCAGTTCTAACTTAACTAATGATTTCTATTCATGTTAAAATGTTGATTAGCTAACTTAGCTAATGATTTCTAGCAGTTACGCTAAAAATGCTTATTATGCTAGCAATGCTAACTTTACTAACAATGCTAACCAGGTTGATTAGCTAATTTAACCGATGATTTCTAGCAGTTATGCTAAAAATGCTAACTATGCTAACAATGCTAACTATGCTAACTAGTTAACTTGCTAGTGAGGACTTTTATTTTGAAACATTTGTTGCTAGGGTATCCATGGTGGCCACTATCAGGAAACAAGAAGTTACTGCAGTATAATCATGTTGGTTGCTATGGAAACGGTCATAAACACTTAATTTTAATGGTTGCTATGCTGGTTGCTAGGTACATGGAGGTTTCATGTAGTTGACTGGAGGCATAGTGGATGATAACTGACAGTTGGAATGGTTGAGCAGTTCAATAGTTGAGTAGTTTCAATGGTTAAATGATTTAATAGTGTATTATTGCAGTGAGGACCTTTATTTTGAAACAGTTGTGGACAGAGGAAGTAGTGAAACAGGATCTGTAGTCTTAATGAGATTGTATGCTTAAAGCCTGAGACAGAAGGTGCCTCTCATAGCGTTTACGCGTCCTCTCTCGCTCCTCACTGATCTACATAAAGAATGATGGAGCGGCAACAATGGGATAGTCTAGCCCTTCTTCTATCTTTCTTTATGTAGATCATTGAGGATCGAGGAGCGAGGGAGGACATATAAACGCTGCTTGAGAGGGACCCACAGTAAATACTTTAAAAGTTGTATGTAGATAGTCTAATTAATGTTGATAGACAGAATGTTTAATGGATGTTGATAGGCAGATTGTTTAATAGATATTGATTGACAGTTTAATGGGTGGATGAGTGAATGGTCTGAAGAAGATGAATGGATAGAAGGTTGGATGGAATGTGCCTTATATTCTTGTTAAGAGAGACACTGATACAGCTCTCTGAGAGTAGTTGACACAGGTGTAATCAATTTAACTGGCTAGTCTTAAGAGAGCCAGAGTACTCTTAAAGCCTGAGACAGAGTAAATAATTAAAAAGTTGAATGTAGATAGTCTAATTAATGTTGATAGACAGAGAGTTTAATGGATGTTGATAGACAGATTGTTTAATAGATGTTGATAGACAGTTTAATGGGTGGATGAGTGAATGGTCTGAAGAAGATGAATGGATAGAATGTTGGATGGAATGTGCCTTATATTCTTGTAGAATGGAGAGACACAGCTCTCTACTGAGAGTAGTGGATACAGATACAGGTGTAATCAATTTAACTGGCTAGTCTCAAGAGAGCCAGCCTGAGACAGAGTAGATTGTTTAAAAGTTCAATGTAGAGCGTCTAATTGATGTTGTTGATAGGCAGACTGTTTAGAATGGGTGGATGAGTGAATGGTTTGAAGAAGATGAATGGATATAAAGTTGGATGGAATTAGGAGGACTTATTTTGATACTGTTGTGCGCAGAGGATACAGGGGAACAGAATATGTAGTCTTCAGAGAGGAGCCTGAGAGAAACTGACAGTTGGTGCCCAGGTGGCCGGCCACCTGGCATAAGATTCTAATTGCTGCCGTGATGTCATAATGAGCAATGTTAAGTCTATGGGGGAAATGGTAATAGTTTTTAACTAATAGTTTAAAAAGTATAAAAGTTACAAAGTTGAAAAATACAAAGCACACATCGCGTAAGTAAGACCTACGCGACATAGTTTGAATGGAGTTTCTACGTTAAGCGGTTGAAGCTGAATTGCGTGCGTTAGAAGAAGAACTAGAAATGCAATTCCAAGGAATTACCAGTGCATGAAAATGCAAAAATAGATAGATAATGTAGATATGGTTACTAAGGTGTAGCTAGGGTAAACATGGTGGTTGCATAGTTTACAGAGAGTTGATAGTGTGAAGGTAGACAGTTTAAAGATGAAACATTCCAGTTCTAACTTAACTAATGATTTCTATTCATGTTAAAATGTTGATTAGCTAACTTAGCTGATGATTTCTAACAGTTACGCTAAAAATAACTAATTATGCTAGCAATGCTTACTTTACTAACAATGCTAACCAGGTTGATTAGCTAACTTAACCGATGATTTCTAGCAGTAATGTTAAAAATGCTAACTATGCTAACAATGCTAAATTTGCTAACAATGCTAACCAGGTTGATTAGCTAACTTAGTTGATGATTTTTTGCAGTTATGCTAAAAATGCTAACTATGCTAACAATGCTAACTATGCTAACCATGCTAACTAGCTAACTTGCTAGTGAGGACTTTTATTTTGAAACATTTGTTGCTAGGGTATCCATGGTGGCCACTATCAGGAAACAAGAAGTTACTGCAGTATAATCATGTTGGTTGCTATGGAAACGGTCATAAACACTTAATTTGAATGGTTGCTATGTTGGTTGCTAGGTACATGGAGGTTTCATGTAGTTGACTGGAGGCATAGTGGATGATAACTGACAGTTGGAATGGTTGAACAGTTCAATAGTTGAGTAGTTTCAATGGTTAAATGATTTAATAGTGTATTATTGCAGTGAGGACTTTTATTTTGAAACAGTTGTGGACAGAGGAAACAGTTAACAGGATATGTAGTCTTCTAAGAGACTGTATGCTTAAAGCCAGAGAAACTGACAGTTGGTGCCCAGGTGGCCGGCCACCTGGTGTAAGATTCTAATTGCTGCCGTGATGTCATAATGAGCAATGTTAAGTCTATGGGGGAAATTGTAATAGTTTTTAACTAATAGTTTAAAAAGTATAAAAGTTACAAAGTTGAAAAATACAAAGCACACATCGGGTAAGTAAGACCTACGCGACATAGTTTGAATGAAGTTTCTACGTTAAACGGTTCAAGCTGAATTGCGTGCGTTAGAAGAAGAATAATAAAAAGTTGAAGTTGAAGCCTAGGAAGAACAGTACAGTGCATTTTCATGCACTGTAATAATAAGAAGTTGAAGCCTAGGAAGAACAGTACAGTGCATTTTCATGCACTGTAATAAGAAAAAGCCTAGGAAGAACAGTACAGTGCATTTTCATGCACTGTAATAATAAGAAGCCTAGGAAGAACAGTACAGTGCATTTTCATGCACTGTAATAATAAGAAGCCTAGGAAGAACAGTACAGTGCATTTTCATGCACTGTAATAATAAAAAGCCTAGGAAGAACAGTACAGTGCATTTTCATGCACTGTAATAATAAAAAGTTGAAGTTGAAGCCTAGGAAGAACAGTACAGTGCATTTTCATGCACTGTAATAACTAGAAATGCAATTCCAAGGAATTACCAGTGCATGAAAATGCAAAAATAGATAGATAATGTAGATATGGTTACTAAGGTGTAGCTAGGGTAAACATGGTGGTTGCATAGTTTACAGAGTGTTGATAGTGTGAAGGTAGACAGTTTAAAGATGAAACCTTCCAGTTCTAACTTAAAGTGCGTGCGTTAACTTAAAACTTTTATTATTATTTATTGGATAATGGTTAGATAGCTCAGTGAAGATATAATTACCATTAAAAGTATTACTATAATTGCAATACAGTAACATTTATAGCCATTTCTGTCAAAATCACATTTTAAAATCACAGCTGAGTTATGACGTCAGAAGAGTGAGTCCCGGTGAGTCCTGCCACGAAAGTTCTATTTAAGTATTATACAATATGGAGAGTTTTGAGTCTGAGGAGATCCAAAATCTCTCTCAAACCTCTATAATGGCACCCAGCCATACAATTTTGAGCATCCCAGACATGAGAGGGATGAGGGACTAAACACAAATATTAAATAATTCCCATTAAGGAATATAAATATCTGGTGTGAAGAAAACCATGTGCTGGTGGAGTCAGTCGTCTTGGTAAGTAGCCTATAACTTGGCCAAAGAACGATAGCAGCTACTTTTTTCAAATTCTCACTCTCATCAATTTTTAATAAAGCCAACTCAGTTCAGACACTTTAAATAGCAAACATGAAGATTAATTTGGAGGCATAACTTGCAAAATAGGCCTATCCAATGTAGAAAAATGCACCTTCACTAAAACACCTTGAAAGTAGCCTACAGCTAATTTAGCCAATCGTCCTCCCTCTTAACATTCACCTGACCTTCCTTATGCTTCATTTAAATCTGTCTGAAATACATCATATGACCTCTAGTGTTCAACGTAAATTTCCACTACGCTTTGTGTGCATTTATGACAACTCCCAACTCCGACAGGCGCTCGGTGTCCAGGGACGCACCTCCAGTGTATGCTGCTTGTAGGATGTGCTACCGTTGTGTTTAGCATTTCTGAATGACACGTTTGTGCTGTTTCTGCAAGCTAAAATGCTGCTACCAGCCACCCACTATCCAATGTTTAATCGAGGAATCCCAGGTGGTGCATACAGGCCGGACTAGCCTATTTCAAAACGGAGAGGTGAAATGAAATAAACAACATGAATATGTCCGGTTTTTGTTTTGTTTTTGGCTCAGCGATTTTGGTTGACTACGGTATGCGAAATATTGTGCGCTGAGATAGCACATAACAGTCGTTGTACATGACAGTGAATTGTCCGTTGTCTTTTCCACTGCACTTGCATGGTAGCGCAACTCAACGGGTAGCCCAATTCGACACAACACGGTTATTATCAATTCATTGAAAAGCGCATAATTGTCAGACTGGTGCGAGACGTTGTAATGAGCAAATCATGGTGCTACCACGAGTGATGACCGATTGTTGGAGAGGGAGAGAAAGGAGTTATCATAGCCTACCTTATCATTATGATTGATAATGTTTATGTAGGCATTGCCAGCCCATGGTCTCAGCTGTCGAGAACTTGTGCAGAGAAGCGTGGGTTCTGGGCCCTATTGACCATTACCCGATCTGCCAGACAACACCTGACTTTGAGGCATGGTATGAACCCCCTTTGTTCTCAAGATTGCCTACCAAACTTCAGGCAGAAATGATCCAACAGACTAGTAGTCATCAGTATGCTTACACATTCACATTATTTTTTTGGCATTCATTTCATTATCATCAGAGCAGTACTCTAGTGAACAAATCAAATTAATTCTGCAACAGCATATAATGAAAAATAATCCAGCTGTCCATATCTAGTTTAACTGTTACATCCCTATCCGTGGCAATACCACTACACAGCATACAGACAGGTACGTTGGGCCTATGGCATTCTGGGGAGGCACATCCGGAGGCCCTCATTCTTGCTTCAGCCATCAGAAGACATTTTCAAGCAGTTTCAAGAAGGTGGAATGTACAAATGTTTTAATTGGCCAAGATCAATAATAGCAATAATAATAATAATAAATAATTCTGATCACAAGCTGTTATATTGTGTGAAAGTAGCAAGGGGGCTATTTACTGACTACTAGTCCTAACTTAAACAGAAAATAAGCTATACTGGCTGGCAGTCAGGAAACAAAATGTGTACAGAAGTTCAAACATAATACACAGAAAACAAATTCTATTTAAAGAAAAATTGTTTATTGACTGAAGATTGTAATATGAAGAGCAAAATTAAGAGCATTTATTTTACAATACATGTGGGGTTGAAGCTCCTCAAGGATGGGAGCTTACCTATGAAGGAAGGTTGATGCAAATGCACTCACATGATATACCCAAACTTGACTAGGTCATGGATCATTACTATAAATGTAAAGGTCAATTTAAAGAATAAATAAAAATGGTATGCATACTAGATGCATCCTAGAGCTGGTGGAAATGGGGAGATTATCAGAAGGCTGAATTAACTAAGACAGTAACTGTAAATACAAATGTTTATGAAATCATACTTTATACAATATATTACAGTTGTGTTACACATAACGCCACATTCACACCAGATACGTGATGTACGTTCCGGCACAGCTGATATGTGTAGGCCTACATGTGTCCATCTGTCCATCTAAACCTAGCAGATGATGGGGTGTAAATGACGTTTATGTCTGTAAAACAGATTATTGACCACTAAGGGGAAATTCAAGAAAGAAGGATAGGTGAGATTACTCTGCACATTCAGGACATCCTTGTCTTTCTCTTTATTCAGAGGCTTCCCATCTTCCATATTCATGCCATCATCATAGTCCATGGGGTCATATGGTTGCCAATGTCCTGCAGTTGGCTGCTTCCACCAGTTGTGCCATCTAAAATAACAGAAGCAAAAAAACAAGCATGGTAGTGAATAGGTTGTTTAGTTTTATTATATGTCACTTACACATAATCTTAAACACCATCACACTTTTCACTAAAATTGTTATCAGTGGCTGCTTTATTAGCATTCTGGATTGAATGCAGTAACAGGTTTGCTGATCTGATTTTTTTTTTTCCCTAAAGGGGGAAAAAAGAAGCCCTTTTCTTTCTACCATGTTTGTAGGCTTGCCTACATCTCTGCTTCTGCACTAGTTGGTCGCAGCATACAGCGTTGCTCTTTCTCCTCTGACATTTTCATTATCGCAGCGTTTCTCTTTCTCCTCCGACATATTTTCATTATTTTAGCTACTCAGCTGCGCTGCTGATTGAAACCAGCTGGATAGCTAATACGTTAATCATGCTGGTAGGAGAGTTTAGATTCCCCACGTGTTTTCTAAGTTTGCAACCTATATGTAAACAATGTTGGGAAATACGTTTTATAATCCATTGGGACTGAATGAGCAAACAATCAGCATAATGATCCTAACTATGCAAACGTGCACTAGACGTAGCTTGCTTCTGTTGCTATTAGTATTAGCGAGCTGTACGTGCCCATTTCAACAGCCAGGCGTGTTATGACATTAGATGAGGGATCTTACCATAACTTAAGTGATTAGTTTGCTCACCTCGATTAACAGTGAGAGAGTTGCAATTTCGTTGTTGTGGTCTCTGATGCCACCGATGCTACCAAGTGAACCGACATGCACGAGCAAAACACACACCCACAAAACTGCTAGCTAGGTTAGCTCACAAGCAAGATGCTACAGCAGCCTACAAACAATTAGCCTGCTATTGAAATTGTGCTACATATTTCGACGGAATAACAGGTTTATTTGACAATAAAATACCGATTAGCTGCTCGACAAAAAGGATGCACGGGAGTTCATTTTATGGAGACAACGCAACGCAAGCAACATCTTTCTGTATAGCCTAAATGACAAGCAACATCGTTCAAAATAGACAAAATATTTTAAGTGTCGGTCGATCTTGTTCTTGGCTGACATAATATAGTAATCCCACAAGAATGACTGGAAATCATGCATGTGGCCTACATAAGTGTCTCTGATTTAGCCTACTAAAGATTACAGTGTGCCAAAATATCATGAATTTGAACACCACCAGTCTGAACCACGAGGCATAGCACACACGGTGCTACCGGCAAAAATAACTTAGCTTGAAATAACTTAAAAATAACACGTTTTAAAAATCACTATGAAGTAATAACATGGATAACAACTAATAACCTCATAAAATACTTACCCAATCTCTGTTGATCCCGCATTTTCTCCTCCAGACGACGTGAAGGTGATGTGATGCGCTATTGTGCTTTCTTGCTGGTTTTCCTTCAGCTGAAGAAGACCTCAACTCTCGATTCACACAAATCCCTTAACCAATCATACCACTGGAAAGCTAATGATTTGACTTTTATGAGGAAGTTTTCAATGATAAAATTAGTTGGGTCATGGCGGAGTTATTTGACTGACAGGTAGGCCTAACACCTAAACCTGAGCAACCCGCCATTTCTCTCAGGGACCTGCAGGAGTCACTCTTATGACGTCAATCCGTTCGTTTGGGGGGTAGGGGGAGTTTGAAGTAGGTACTGAAAATAACCAACTTTATCATCTTATATTGTGCCTTTATGTGTCGAAAAACATACAAAACAATACATCGACTTGTCAAACACGTATTTCCCCTATATATTTTGTGTCAATCATAATTATAAATTTAACTTGGCGCACGGGCTTTAACTAATGATTTCTAGCAGTTACGTTAAAAATGCTAATTATGCTAGCAATGCTAACTTTACTAACAATGCTAACCAGGTTGATTAGCTAACTTAACCGATGATTTCTAGCAGTATTGCTCAAAATGCTAACTATGCTAACAATGCTAGATTTGCTAACAATGCTAACCAGGTTGATGCGCTAACTTAGGTGATGATTTTTTGCAGTTATGCTAAAAATGCTAACTATGCTAACAATGTTAACTATGCTAAAAATGCTAACCAGGTTGATTAGCTAACTTAGCTAATCATTTCTAGCAGTTATGTTAAAAATGCTAACTATGCTAACAATGCTAACCATGCTAACTAGCTAACTTGCTAGTGAGGACATTTATTTTGAAACATTTGTTGCTAGGGTATCCATGGTGGCCACTATCAGGAAACAAGAAGTTACTGCAGTATAATGATGTTGGTTGCTATGGAAACGGTCATAAATGCTTAATTTTAATGGTTGCTATGTTGGTTGCTAGGTACATGGAGGTTTCATGTAGTTGACCGGAGGCATGGCTGATGATAACTGACAGTGGGAATGGTTGAACAGTTAAATAGATTAGTAGTTTCAATGGTTAAATGATTTAATAGTGTATTATTGCAGTGAGGACTTTTATTTTGAAACAGTTGTGGACAGAGGAAACAGTTTAACAGGTATATGTAGTCTTCATAGAGAAGGTATGCTTAAAGCCTGAGAGAGAGAGAGAGCTGCTGCAGCTGGCCTGGCCACCTGGCAGAAGATTCTAATTGCCCTATTATGATGTCATAATCACAATGTTAAGTCTATGGGGAAATTGTCATTTTAATTAATTAATAGTTAAAAAAGTATAAAAGTTACAAAGTTGAAAAATACAAAGCCCGGATGGCCTAAGTAAGACCTACGCAGCGCAGTTTGAATGAAGTTTCTACGTTAAACGGTTGAAGCTCCATTAAGTGCGTTAGAAGAAGAAGAATAACTAGAAATGCAATTCCAAGGAATTACCAGTGCATGAAAATGCAGAAATAGATAGATAATGTAGATATGGTTACTAAGGTGTAGCTAGGGTAAACATGGTGGTTGCATAGTTTACAGAGAGTTGATAGTGTGAAGGTAGACTGTTTAAAGATGAAACATTCCAGTTCTAACTGAGCTAATTCATGTTAATTCTATTCATGTTAAATGTTGATTAGCTAACTTAGCTAATGATTTCTAGCAGTTACGCTAAAAATGCTAATTATGCTAGCAATGCTAACTTTACTAACAATGCTAACCAGGTTGATTAGCTAACTTAACCAATGATTTCTAGCAGCAATGCTAAAAATGCTAACTATGCTAACAATGCTAAGTTTGCTAACAATGCTAACCAGGTTGATTAGCTAACTTAGTTGATGATTTTTTGCAGTTATGCTAAAAATGCTAACTATGCTAACAATGCTAACCATGCTAACTAGCGAACTTGCTAGTGAGGACTTTTATTTTGAAACATTTGTTGCTAGGGTATCCATGGTGGCCACTATCAGGAAACAAGAAGTTACTGCAGTATAATCATGTTGGTTGCTATGGAAACTGTCATAAAGGCTTAATTTTAATGGTTGCTATGTTGGTTGCTAGGTACATGGAGGTTTCATGTAGTTGACTGGAGGCATAGTGGATGATAACTGACAGTTGGAATGGTTGAACAGTTCAATAGTTGAGTAGTTTAAATGGTTAAATGATTTAATAGTGTATTATTGCAGTGAGGACTTTTATTTTGAAACATTTGTTGCTAGGGTATCCATGGTGGCCACTATCAGGAAACAAGAAGTTACTGCAGTATAATCATGTTGGTTGCTATGGAAACGGTCATAAACACTTAATTTTAATCGTTGCTATGTTGGTTGCTAGGTACATGGAGGTTTCATGTAGTTGACTGGAGGCATAGTGGATGATAACTGACAGTTGGAATGGTTGAACAGTTCAATAGTTGAGTAGTTTAAATGGTTAAATGATTTAATAGTGTATTATTGCAGTGAGGACTTTTATTTTGAAACAGTTGTGGACAGAGGAAACAGACAGGATATGTAGTCTTCTGAGAGACTGTATGCTAAAGCCAGAGAAACTGACAGTTGGTGCCCAGGTGGCCGGCCACCTGGCCTAAGATTCTAATTGCTGCCGTGATGTCATAATGAGCAATGTTAAGTCTATGGGGGAAATTGTAATAGTTTTTAACTAATAGTTTAAAAAGTATAAAAGTTACAAAGTTGATATATACAAAGCCCACATCGCGTAAGTAAGATCTACGTAACACAGTTTGAATGAAGTTTCTACGTTAAACGGTTCAAGCTGAATTGCGTGCGTTAGAAGAAGAACTAGAAATGCAATTCCAAGGAATTACCAGTGCATGAAAATGCAAAAATAGATAGATAATGTAGATATGGTTACTAAGGTGTAGCTAGGGTAAACATGGTGGTTGCATAGTTTACAGAGAGTTGATAGTGTGAAGGTAGACAGTTTAAAGCTGAAACATTCCAGTTCTAACTTAACTAATGATTTCTATTCATGTTAAAATGTTGATTAGCTAACTTAGCTAATGATTTCTAGCAGTTACGTAAAAAATGCTAATTATGCTAGCAATGCTAACTTTACTAACAATGCTAACCAGGTTGATTAGCTAACTTAACCGATGATTTCTAGTAGTAATGCTAAAAATGCTAACTATGCTAACAATGCTACATTTGCTAACAATGCTAACCAGGTTGATTAGCTAACTTAGTTGATGATTTTTTTGTAGTTATGCTAGGCTGTCCCCACTTTGTTTCCAGTTTTCAGAGCCTGGGCCGCCTACAGGAGCCGCCTACAGAGACCTTTTTTTTTTTACCTTGTACTCATGGAATTGGCTCTCATACAGTGCCTATAGAAAGTCATCATACCCCTTTGAAATAGTTACTTTTTTTGTCGCACAGCCTGAAATCAAAACCCATTTAAAAATATATATTTTTCCAGTTTTATTTACAAATTTAGCTGTACAACATCAAAATAATATAAAAACGACAACAGTTCTGAAAATTAATTAAAAAAAAAAAAATAGAATAACAGGGTTGGAAAGGGTCCCTCTGCTAGGCAGCTGAAGATGGGCAGGTCATTTGCCTTCCAACACAACAATGATCCTAAACATACTGCCAAAAGAACAAAGCAGTGGCTTAAGGATAGGATGGTGAATATCCTTGAGTGGCCAAGTCAGAGCCCTGATTTAAATCCTATAGACAATCTGTGGATTGACTTGAAGAGAGTAGTCCATCACTGTTGCCCACAGCATTTGACTGAATTTTAAAAATCTCGGTGTGCAAAGCTAATAGGGACATATCCAAACAGATTGATGGCTGTAATTAGACCAAAAGGAAGCTCTACACAAAGTATTAAGTCAGATGTATGATGACTTTTCCAACCCTGTTATTCTACTTGACATTTTTTATTAATTTTCAGAACTGTTGTCTATTTTTTCCATTATTTTGATGTTGTACAGCTAAATTTGTAAATAAAACTGAAAAAACATATATTTTTAAATGGGTTTTGATTTCAGGCTGTAAGACCAAAAAAGTAACTATTTCAAAGGGGTATGATGACTTTCTATAGGCACTGTAGGTTGTGAGGAGATGATTGCTGAATGTGACTAAATGTATTGGCTTAAAATCGCATACCATAGCTGTCTAACAAGTAAATGAGGAAAGTACATTACAGTTGATGCTTGGTTGTTGCAACATTTTACAGAGCAGTGAAACTGAAAGTCTGAAGAAAGAGAAATTGTCTACCACTCACCTGCATACTCAGATATGCTATAGATAAATATGATACATGAGTGAATAGTGTTCTACTGCTTTTTAACTGTGATGTTGTCTACTTTCAGGACAGGGTAGGAGAAGGACTGATGAGTGTCAATCATGAGTTTGACACATTGGATGTAGTGTGCCAGAAGAGGAAGGAACGTGTGACAAGGAAATGCAGACAATCATGCACCACAGAACATGTTAAAAAAAAGAAGACATCCAAAAAAAGCTGCCATAGCCAAAGCCCCCAACCCTCTGTAAAGAAGAAGAAGGCCAAAAAAAAGAGAATAGAGGGTGACACGCATTCGGAAGGTATAAGAAGGAAGCATAAGAAGACTCGGAAGGAGAAAAAGATTCACAGGAAGCAGTGCGTCTTATTACAGCGCCATGAAGATAAACAGAGCAATTCAAGAGATCCCAGCACAGACCGTGAACTTGAGGAGGGAGAAATAATGGCATCAGGGGGAGATGAGTCAAATTCCTCTACCTCCATCTCTGAGACCCCTAGTAGTCCCAACACTGAGGAAGGTAAGTATTACCCCACAACTGTGTTAGTTTTTAATTTGTTTTAATGAAAATGTTCATTCTTATATGAAATACTAATTATTGGTATCATAATTATTGTGGAGGACCTCTAGAATATAACCATATGTGCCACTTTTGTTTTTAGTTAGATGAAAAACTTAAAAATCTCAAGGTATAGCTGACTGCCTCAAAGTGCCTGAAAAGGCCCCGGACCTCCAAGTGTTAACACGAAGGGATTTACTAGACCAATTTAGATTTGGAACTATTTTCAGGCATAGCACCGACAAAGCTCCACTGCCAGGCGCAAAGACACCACGCAGCTTCTGAAAACCCTCAACTTCCGTCAATACAGTTATAACTAGGGCTGGGACTCGATTAAAAAAATTAATCTAATTAATTAGAGGCTTTGTAATTAATTAATCGAAATTAATCGCATTTTAATTGTATATAAATACATGACCTGAGAACAGTGAGAAGTATTTTTTTTTCACATGGATTTTTAGTATAGCCTACTATTGAATAATGACTGAATACATAGGCCTAAGCTTAAGCAACAAAAATATTGTTTATTAATAAGTCCAACAGACCAGGGCAATTTTTGCCATAAAGTGTAGCAATACCATATTTAGAAATAGTACATTTTCAGAAATTCATGTAGCCTATAGATAGGTAGGTTCTGTAAACTATAATACTGTGATATCCTGTTAATTGTGTCACCTGTTACCTTGAGTTGAGTTCATGAAATTGTTGTGTCCCTTTAAGGGGAACTGGGGGGCGGAGTTTACGTGTGTGCGTGTGTGCTTGTATTCGGTTCTGAGTGTGAAGTTTCTTTTAGGTCTATGAAAGTTGGACATGGAATTAGGTGCGGTGGATTACTGTTATAAGCGTGAGTTGTGGCTGTAACAGCAACTCGGTTGCTATTTGTTTAATAAATAAAGCTCAGAGGTTTCCCTCAAGTGTCTGGAGTATCACAATACTTTGTCCACGCTAGCAGCTAGCTGCTTTATGTTTTGCACTGAGGTGATACCTGCGGTGATACGTCCTTGTTGCATAGGTTGCACACAACCATGCTCTTATCTACGCTTCCATCCGTTCGTTTTTTGTAACAACATTTCCCATCCACGGGGCCAACCAACGCGGTCACATCAGCTTCTTTGTTCATGTTCACTGTGCCACTGTGGTTTGTTTTGTCTGAACCGAACTCATGCACGTTACTTGGTGCTCCAGTATAATCGGTCCGTCTGAAACTCATCCAGTGAGAAACGTTCCGCGGTGCAAAAATAAATAGGCATACGATTAAAATGCATCAATTTACGCATTAATGTTTGTGTAATTAATTAATCGTAATTAACGCGCTAAAGTCCCGGCCCTAGTTATAGCGTTAGCAATGTCAGAGAGGGTTAAAGCGGAGCTTTTTTAAAGAGGATCTTTGGCAATGTATAGCCTAATGAAGGATAGAAATTATAGCCTTCTTACAGGCGTGGATATTCCTTTAAGGTTGTTGGTTATCACACCACCATTTATGGTAGAAGTGACCGCAAGAAATGTGGCTGAAATGTGGTGCTCCTGTGCCAAACAGTTTTGAAACTTAAGGCTCTTTGACGTTTTTAATAATTCTAAGAATTGGCATCATCGTTCAGCAAAAAATATTTTTGAAGTATGATATATTGATAAGAATGATATTGAAAGCATGATTGATGGTATATTAATATGCAGTTGCATAATACAACAGTGACTTGTTTAGGACCCGAGAAAAATAAGGATTGACTTGGTAAGAGTTAACTTGCTTGAGACATCTCTGTCTTGACTTGGGACTTGACTTGGACTTCAGCATTAAAGGATCACTTCACCGTTTTTTAAACTATGTTATTCCTTTAAAGGAATATTTTGGTATTTTACACTTTAAGCCCGTTTTCTGTACTGCCTAGCATGAAAATGAGTGTTTGACACCGAAATCTCAATTGAGCCTCACCGAGTGGTTACTGGTCTTCAACGATCTTATATAGCAAGTTTAGCAGTGAAATACAGCTTCTGTCATAGTTTCTCAGGGATTTTCGAAATCCCGGAAGTACTTTTTCAGATACCTCACAACCGTGTTTGCCTAATATAACACAGCAGAATTTGAATTTCACTGCGAAACTTGCTATAGAAGATCGTTGAAGACCAGTAACCACTCGGTGAGCTGCACATTTTTAAAAACAAACGTTTAGGGGTGTTTTAAGGACAGAATAGTCCATAAGGCCACAAGGCCATACAGAGAACATTCTTAAGCTGCCAAATTGCACAAACAGGATCAATCGTCGATATTTCGGTGTCAAACACTCGTTTTCATGCTAGGCAATACAGAAAACGGGCTTAAAGTGTAAAATACCAAAATAATTCCTTTAACTAAGACAAATTGATACATACCTCCCACGTTTCAATGCGTGCACTAACTGGATCTGGTGCGCGGCGCTACTTTGATAGCACTTAGCTAGCCCAGTTCATTCATTAGGATCCAAATAGAGATGAAGTTAGAAGCGACCAAACACCTCTATGTTTTCCCTATTAAAATACAGTTACACGATTTGTCACACAACCAAGTATGGTGAGACAAAATAAAACGTGGTGCATTTATAAGCAGGTAACAGAGATAACTATATTGTGTGGAGGAATAACAATTGGGAGCACTTAGACTTGGCGCAGTCATATCCTCACTCTTGCACTTTCAGTTTCACTTTGGAGTGAGGGTATTACTGCGTAGCGTTGTCAAAGTTTTTTTTTTTTTTTCTTTTTCTTTTTTCCCGTCGACTCCTGAATTTTTGGTCAACGATTCCCGGGACACCGTAACACCGGGGCACATGAAACTTGGTGGGCATGTAGCCCCTGTAGACTTTTACGGAAAAAAAATGTTTCACCCCAGGGGGCCACTTCACCCCCGCACTTACAATTACAGTTTTTCCTAAATAACTACCTGAACCATGGCACCGAGGATGACAAAATGTTTATGGTATGTTTGGTCTCAAGAGCCCGCATCAACTTAGCTTATAACCAGTCATTTGGGATCTGCACCCCCATGGTAAAAATTTTAAATGCTATATAATATTGCTTTAATCGCCCCTATCTTCAGATGAGATGTTATGAACTGCACCAGATTTCATGTGTATGATTAACCTGACACCCTCTGGGTGTATGCCAAGTTTTGTGGAATTTCATGTACACAAACACATGCACAAACACGCCCACACGCATGCACACACTCTCACACATGCACACACACACCCTCACACACACATATATATACACACACACAGACACATACCTACACACACACACACGCACCAGCACACACACACGTACATAAAAATGTACACAAACACATGCACAAACACGCCCACACGCATGCACACACACACCCTCACACACACTCACACATAAAACATATACACAAGCAGACGAACACACACACACACACTCATAGACAGAGAAGCACTCATACACAAAAGCAAGCGCAGTAGTGCACACATGCACACACTCATTTACATGCATAAAAGTTGCAGTAGGAGATGGAGTAGGCGATGGAAACAAAAGCGTGATTGATATTTGCGAAGAGAATGTGCAGGACTGAGCGGCGGTCATATTGTGTATCACTTTGCGGTACATTTAGTTTAATTGTGTATTTCAGGTCATATCAATAAAAATGCAGTTATTTTGGTTTGATTGAGTAAAGATAAATCAACTAAACATAACCCAATTACAATTTCACTGAAATTAGTTGTAAAAAAAAAAGAAGATTTACGAAAATTCATTAAAATGGTGGATATAGTGTTTTGGAAAATAACTCTTCATATATACATTTGCTTCCCTTCAAGATTGGATTTTTCTCACTTTCAGTGTGAGAGTAAGTAAATCATGTTTTGTTTGTGGATGATGCTATACATTACCTGTGAATTGCTTTTGATTGCTGCTATTCATGAACAAGTTGTACAAAAAACATTTTGTGTGTACAGTGGCTCCTGAGGCTTGGCCCCCCTGCGTACGTGTCACAGTGGTCCGTTCCCCTGCATTACAAATTGGAAGTCTTTTCATCCTCACAGCAGATGCTGCTGCTTCTATTGGCAGGTGAGAAAACATTAAGACCTTTAAAATATTTTGTGTGTGTCATTTATGTTGGAAATAGCAGGGTTAAGACCATTTAATCTACCGATTTGGATTTTGCACAAAAACATTTTGCACAGCTGTGTTTGAAGAGTTCTTTTCCAAAATGCTATATCCACCATTTTAATGAATTTTCATGAATCATTTTGTTTTTATTTAGTTTCCCAAGTAATTTCAGTGGAACCGTATTGGTTTATGTTTAGTTGATTTATCTTTACTCAATCAAAACAAAACAATTGCATTTTTATTGATATTACCTGAAATACACTTAAATTAACTATTCTGACTTTTTAATGTTTTCAAAAATGGATTTATAGCGTTTTGGAATTTGCAGTCTATATTTTTCACAATTAAAATATATATGATATATTTTAAGAAAAGATGATTGGAAAATAAAAAATATATACAGTGAGCGTACATAAGTACTTATTCATTCATTCAACCTTTATTTATTCTCGGAGAGTCATTGAGGGTAGCCCTCATTTTCAATGAAGCCGAGATTACAGAAACAATGCATGGAGGAACAACAAATAAGATAATAATAAGAAAATATACATTGCATTATAGAGGAGGAAGGGGAAAATAAAATAATAAAAAAATAAAAATACATGAAATAATAATAATAAAATAATAACAACAAAAATAATAATAATAAAAATAACAATAATAATAAAGACATTTATTATTATTATAATAAAGACTTATGCTAAACCATGCTAAAGTTAAAAAAAAAGAGGAATATAAAAGCATCTTTTGGAAATTGATCTAAATCTAAAAGTAGAAAATTGAGGAAATATCCAACCTTTAAGGACACCCATTTTCTTTGTGAATGGATAATGTATCGTAAATAAATAGATATTTTTCCTTAAAATACAGAGGTCATAAGTATTGGCACCCCTGTGTTAAATTCCCATAGAGGCAAGCAGATTTGTATTTTCAAAGGCCAGTTATTTCATGGACCCAGGATACTATGCTCCTGATAAAGTTCCCTTGTCCTTTGGAATTGATGCGCCTCGAGCCCACAACCCGGATGTTATGCCCCTCCAATGAAAGAATACATCAAAACAATACATCAAAATAGTGGTGCTTAGTACTAAAGTCCCTTAACGCCTGAATTTATATAGCTGTATATATAAAAAAAAATGTATGTGTGTTTTTGCCTTTAAGTAGACTAGTGCAGTGCCCGTGGAAACAATGTTTTCCAAGAAACGTGTTGCCCAATGACGTTGATGCAGGTAGATCATGTTAGATTGGTGATGATGATGTAGAATCAGGCCCGTGCAGTTAGAGCTTTTTACTCTCTTTGCAAAGTAAAAAAAAGTGAAGGGGAAAGGTGTTTGAGTTGCAGCTAATGGCTATTAGACACATTACATACCCGTGCGTTTTTGTTGTTGTTGGGAAATGATAGCCTAAAGCTAACCGCATATGCAGGGCCCGTCTATGCCATGGCCACGCCAGTGCTATAAAGCGCTAGGCAACTGCGGTTCTTGATGAGTAGCCTATGCAACGTTACGTGACTTAACAGCCTGCTTACCAACATGGGTGCATGTGTGTCGGAATCAGCATGTTTATCCAACATGAACAATCTTGAAACGCTCCGTTGTTTACGTGAGACATCGTAATTTCCATGAATGGCAACACGTGAGTTATCAGCAAAATGGGCATTTTTCGTTTCTATGCTGGAGTAAGTGAGAGTGAGGGGGAGTGGCTAGTGCGGAGAATTGTGGGATTGCGGTAGAGTTGTATTTTGTTTAATTTAACGATATATTTGTCATTTTTTGTCCGAACATGACCAAACTTTGCACTGCACTCATGCATGTCATTAGCAATACATATGTCAAGTTTTAGGTCAGTTGGATGAGTGGTTTGAGAGTTATGCGTGGAACACACAGACAGACAGAGTGACACACAGACAGACGTTCCTTGCATTAATAGATAGATGGTAAATAATGTTGAGATTATTAATTTAACTTTTGCACAAAAAATGAATAGAAATTTTGGTATGTTGCAAATTTGCGACAACAGGCATAATGGTCAATTTGGGGTCAATTTGGTATGTTGCAAATTAGCAACAGCAGGCATAATGGTCAATAATAAGATAACAATAACACATTTATATAACAGTGAAAAAACAATGTTTTATTTATTCGGTGTGTCTATTTGCACCCCTGGTACAAATAGCCTTGGCCACACAGCTGAGCTATTTACACCCTGTGACGTAACAACAAAAACATTTTGCTCACATGCTAACCCTGGCAGGACTATCTTGGCAGGAGATGGCCAACCTAAGTCCTAAATCTAACCATTTAGGATTATTAAAACAATATTTTAGATGGGAAAGTGGTGCTAAATTTCCATAAACTTTGTTCAGTGAACGGGTAAAATCGTCCGTAAGAAGAGTCTTCTCACCTTTTTCACCCCTGACTCGTTTTCATGCCTGAGTATTTTACAACACGTGAATGAATAGCCGTCACACGTTGTTAGCTGCCTGTAGGCTATATGGCACAAGGGTTTGTCACAACAAATTACCAGATGCAGTGGGCTGTATGCATTCATAGTAGACGAGTGATAAAAATATATAAAGCGCTCAAAAGTGTTATGCCGCTCATCCCATACATTTGGTAGATTCGAGAACCATTCGTGAGTCGTCAAATCTAGCTAGGTTTATATGTGTTTCGCAGTCATTCTGAGATATGCTTAGCAGTGGCACCTGATATCAAACATAACAAATACCCATGCTGATTGAGCGCGTCACCTGTGCGCATAGATCCACTCGATTTAGAAAAAAAAATATTTTTTAATGCGTTCTACAGAGAAAGGAGACTAGCGGCCACGGTTTTGCCTTTGATCAAGCTACCACATGACCACTCATCAGCCTAATATTTGTATAATCACCATAGTCCACAGATGGTACGGGTTGAGAATGCTCCTTTCTTTGCCGCACATCGGGAATCCCGAAGGTGTGGCATTTGTAACTAAGACTGCAACCGCAAGGGGGCAACATAAGACCGCCCTAATAACATGCAGGTTCGGCTCATGCCGGAAAAAACACGATAAAACCCGATGACACCGCGCTGGTGACAAGCGGAGAAAAGAGACATGACACTTGGCATCTCAGATCGCAGTTGCAGAGTTTTCGAATGTTTTACAACCCAGCTGGTATCTGGCGTTCATTCCGACATATCCCCACTCCGACACTGACGTCCAATTGTCGTGGAGGCATGTCTCTTTATGGAAAAGGTCCCACCACTCCGACATTTTCTGTTTTCATGGTCGCAGTGTCGGTATTTAACTTTTTTTTCAAACAATGTGCCATTCCGACATGAGGTCATTAATAGGCTATTAATGTCATAACTATTAGGCTATCATTAGGCTTACTAGGCATGGCTTTAGGCAGCTATGAAGCCACTGAGATCTGGACCTCATCAGTTTTGAGGGCTGGAAATACATGCGTTTGCTAAATATCAGTATATTGTTGTGCATGTTGCGTGCACGACGTGCACGACGAAGTGAAAGCAGTTCTGTATAGACATTGCAAGTTTTCATGGTGATCATCGGCGCAGTGATTGTGAAAACCGATTGAAAATACATACGTTTAGATCGAACGTTTCAACTATGTTTGCCATGGTGGACAAAAAACACTAAAATAAAACAATAGCCTAAATAACTGTAGTGCGTAATGGACACGGCTCCATCCTAACTAATTTTCGAGGTTCACCATTTGGTAATATGACCTATCCTTACTGACAATAATTTAGATTGAGCACAACTTAAGTTGCACGAAGGCAAAATACAGTCCTAAGCCTATTATACAGTACCCTCCAGAATTATTGGCACCCTTGGTAAAAGTTGACCAAAAATAGGTCTAAAAAATAATCTTTAGGTGATTTATTGTACTCCCACAATGAAAACAATGAGGAAAAATACACCCTGCAAGGGAAGCAAATTTATTCTGAGAAAAAGGAAAATCTCATAAAGAAATAAATGTTTTTAATAAAAACACGTCACTCACAATTATTGGCACCCCTACTTGTAATACCTTCTTAAACCTCCCTTTGTCAATAAAACAGCATGTAATATTCTTCTCTGACACCCCATAAAGATTGAGAATACAAAGTAAGGGATTTAAGACCATTCATCTTTACAAAACCTCCCCAGATCGTCCAGATTGCTAGGTCCACACTTGTGCATTCTTCTCGTTGACTCATCCCACTGTTTTTCTATGGAGTTTAGATCAGGGGACTGCTATGGCAATGTCTGAAGCTTGATTTTGTGTTCAGTAAACCATATTTGTTTTGATCTGTGCATTTGTTTTGGTTCATTGACCTGATGAATGATCCAATCATGACCAACTTTTAGGGCCTTGGCAGAGATTGTTTGATTTCCTTGGAAAATGTTCAGGTTTTTCGCGGTGTTCATGATGCCATGCACCTTAATTAGGTTCCCAAGGCCTTTGGGAATTAAAACAGCCCCACAATAGCACAGCCCCTCCACCATAATTCTGATTAGGCATGGGGTTCTTTTTAGTATAGTCATTCTTCTATGTATGCCAAAGACACCTTAAGTGTTTTTAGCAAAAGAGCATAATTTTATTTTCATCTGACAATAGACCACACTCCCAGACATGTCATGGTACCATTCAGTAATTCCTGCCATTTACATTGTTCATTAAATGACTCTACTGGCTTTAACCTGACATGCTGTATAAATAATCTATTAGCAGTGAGGTCACTTTTGAAGATTTTTGGGGGGGACTTGGTGACCCCAAGATGATAGCTGTGTCTGTAACTCTCAACAGTGGTTCTTATGGATTTTTTTGCCTATCATACCATCCTCCATACTGTGCGTGGGAGCAAAATAGCCATGGGTCTTTGTCCAAGCATGTTTGCCACATTTCCAGATGATTAGAACCTTTTATTCATCATTTTAACTGGAAATATAGGCATTTTCAACAAAATACCTAGTTTCCATAGACATTCTCTTGCTTACAAATGTCAACACAATTTCTTTTTATTTCAATTTAGTGTATTCTCTTGTCTCTCCAATGTTGAAAAATGACTAGAGGATTTAGCCTCTGAGTGACTTCATTTTCATACCATAGTGAAAAAGAACGTCATGAACTACTTCTGAAAGTTCACAGACACTCTGATTTACTTTAAAACGTTGCATTTACATAGGAAAATGCTCCTGTTAAATGTTGTACGTAATATGTTTCAGGGGTGCCAATAATTGTGAGCAAGCTGTTTTTGTTAAAAATATTTATTTCTTTATGAGATTTTCCTTTTTCTCAGAATAAATTTGCTTGCCTTGCAGGGTATATTTTTCCACATTGTTTTCATTGTGGGAGTACAATAAATCACCTAAAGATTATTTTTATACCTATTTTTAGTCAACTTTTACCAAGGGTGCCAATAATTCTGGAGGGTACTGTATATAGCCTGGCCAATTAATAGCCTATTGTAGATGTGCAAAACCAGCATTTGCGTGCATGCGTGCTAGCCGGTGAGGTGTAGCCTACAAGTATGAGCATAACATATATACTATACTATACTATAGTAGCCAGAATTAAATTTAAATCTCTCACTCTGGCCTATAGGACACTGACTGGATCTGCTCCTAGCTACTTCAGTTCTTTGATCAAGATGTACATTCCCAACCGCCCATTGCGATCTTCTGAGGAGCGTCTGTTATGTCGACAAACCATACATGCTAGGTCAAATTGTAGATCCTATTCTTCAGTGGTTCCGTGTTGGTGGAATGAGTTGCCCAGTGCTCTCCGTTCCAGCAACAGTTTTGGATCTTTTAAGAGGGGTCTTAAGGCATATTTGTTTAATATGCACTTAGTCTTTTGAGCGTTTGTTATGTGTTATGGTTTGTATAATAGTATTGTTTTGTTATAATTTGTCCATTGTTAGAATTTGACATTTACTCTGCTATTGTCCTTGAATTTAGCCATACCATGCTATAGTTATTGTTATTATATAATTAACTGAGTGACTTATTTGATTGCTATTCTCATTTCATTGTTTATTTCTCATTAGGTTAGTGCTTAAATGATTTGGGGTGGTTGTTAGTGCTTTACAAAGCTTTGTGCTAACGGCCGATGTCTGCGCAGCACTTTAGGCCTACAGTACATAACACACTATCCATTGTAACAGCTTCATGAAGAGCAATTGTCTTGTGCGATCATTCCCCCTCCCCCACACTCGTCTAACCAGCTCATCACCTATGCGACATTGAGGACGACTGCCTCCCCCCCCCCCTCTCGACAGACACGTGTGTGTGAATGCTGAACCACGAATTCACATAGAAGTTAACTTAAAATGTAGAAAAAAACTATAGCTCTTTTCAGCAGACATCGCAATCATAAAAAAAAATTGCAAAACTGAGAACATCTTTTATTTTTTAATAAATCTCTTTTTGGAGCAATTTATGCCGTTCACTGATGGGATCCGGAAAGGATCATGGAGTGAGAATTGAACCCGGGTCGCCGGCGTGCGGTGCAGGCATCCCAACCAGCTAACAGCTTTGGTCTTTTAGTTCAACTACGCCTATGCCTCGTTATTATGCTTTGGTTTGCAGAGTAATCCTCATGAAAATGTAGGCTATATGCCTACTTTCGCAGAGGGCAGAGACATTTTTCAAAGTTAATACCGAGGCCCGCTACGAAATACAGTAGCCTACAAAGCTTCAATCTTTTAATCGTAGTTCCGTGGCTATTAGAAATTGCGCTGTGAGCAGCGGAGGACAGTGAAACTAAATATTGGTCGTTTATCCGGTCGTAGCTACCATGCCTTACCAGTGCATGGCTTTGAATATTTTAACAGTTGGCAACAAATGTAAGGGATTCAGTCAGTCGAGTTTATTTGATATTCGCGGCATGCACTTGAAACGCCGATCAAAAGTTCTGACATGTTAAACTGACGTTAGTCATTAATTCACCACATGATAAAATGCTGTCATAGCTTGACGCACAGTAGCCTACGGTTGCCTATGCCTATCTCTGAATCAACATGAACATGCATGCCTAGATCTATATAAGTTGCTAGCAAATTATTTTGCGGAGCTAGGCCTACTAGTCGATGGTTACAATGAATCACCCTCACTGCCCTATCGCATATAGCTGACCATCCATTGTTACAATGTTACAAAATGCGCAATCTTCTCCGTGCATGTACGGTTATAAGTAAAGTGTCAAGCGTAGGCATGTATTAAAGAGATTTCGGTTAAATACATTTTATTTTCAGTTGTCAAAAGTGGTGGGGACGAAATCTGTGATAACAAAGTGTTGGGTACATGTACCCAGCGTCCCCGGTTAAAGGTCTCATCTCATCGTTTTTTTCGTTAATTTTGCGGTGATGTGTAGTATTAATGAATGCCCTGAGAGCCGGTTTTAGACGAAAATATGCTTTGCTGGGTCTGTTTCATGCTGTTTTAGCTTATTGCGGGAGGTGGGAGGGGACGAAGGACAGGATTTCGCCTCTCAACATGAATATGCATGATTTGCTAATCTACTCTCTAATTGGCTAAGAGCACTGTGACGCTACCTCCAGTTCGTCACTGAGGATTCTACTGCTCCAATCTACATTGCGAGACTAGCAGCCTGCTAGCAGCTAGTCGAGAATCGAGGCTCTTCTGTGGCACAACATGTTAGTTTATAATCCTGAATCCGAGGAAGAAGTAGAGGTAGCACAAGAACCGCTTTCTTATAGTAGTAGGAATGGTCATGTTTTCATGTCAACTTAAATTTTCTTCTAAAAGTGGACGTTTGTGGCGATCGTCATCATGCTTTCAAGTTATAATAAACAGTTGGAAACGTTCTGAAACAGACTTGTTTCTTTACAATGTCGACAGCCTTTGCAACCTTCCAGGTATATATTTTACTTCTCAACAAAAGGTTAGCACCCTGCTAAAGCAATTTAGCCACTGACGTTGCTTGCTAATCCTATGATAGTTACGGCTTGAATTCCTGGATACCAACACAGTCAAAGATCATTTGATCATAACAATGATCTAAACAAAAACACTTACCTACCTATTGCTAGGTGCACTTGCGGGAATAGCGCCACAATGCCCACAGAAGCAAAGAATGTTTGCTGCAAGGAGACTGCCCCGGTAATGAGAACTAGCATAACTTTGGTTGATGGAAGTTTGTTGACAAAGGTTATTCATATTGTTTATATTCACGTGTGCCACACATTAACATGTGTGCTGCAAGGAGACTTCTCCGGTAATGAGAATTATGCTATGGCTTTGGTTGAATCAAGTTTGTTGGTAAAGGTTACATGTCGTTTTCATTCACGTGTGACCGCTCAGGTGGTTAGAAGAATGAACGATACCGATACCCCTGTTGCCTGTATGACCCTTCACCCAGGATTAGAACCAGTCTGCCTTAACATACTCCCTTCAAAATGCACTCAACATTTATAGAGTTGACTAGGCCCCCTGCGAGACAGAATATGAAAGGTAAGATAAACCATCTTTAGCCTAAAAGGGGAAGGGGGAGGGGGGGCAAAATACTGTGGGATGATGCTCCTAACGCCAATATACAAAACAGGTCCTTTTTCATCAAATTACTTAATTTTTTTACACACAGTATATTTTCAATATAATACAATACAAAACACAAAAAAATAACATCCAAACTATGTACATAATTTACAATGTGCTCTTTCTGCCAGGCAGTGCAGACATACCTGGCCTACAGATCCTTTGTGAGCTGGTGCTGGGGCTATCACTATGAGACAAATGGCATTATAGACATCCACAATGTCAGTTTAACAAGCAAAACAATAACACAAAGATATTTGTCAATAAACATTGTAATTTAGATTAAATTATAGCCCAAAACACATACGTAGGCTGTGATGCTTCAGTTAAAGTGCTAATCATAAACATAAATTACAACGAAGCTATTTGTTGCAGCAGATGCAACACGAATGGAAAGCTTCAGTAATGTGCCTGGTGTATCTTAGCCCTAAGTGCAAGGGTATTGAGTTCTTCATTTTCCCAGTTTAGCTGGCACAATGCCTGTGCACTATTACACTAAGCTGATCGTTGAACATTGTTAAAGGGATATTCCGCCATCTTTGGAAATACGCTCATTTCCCACCTCCCCTTGAGCAAAACAATCGATATTTACCTTGTTCCCGTTCATCCAGCCATTCGGTGAGTCTGGCGATACAACTTTTAGCTTCAGCCTAGCATAGATCATTGAACCTTTAGGATACCTGCAATTAGCAAAAATACAAGTTGGCTTGTAGCTTTTGATGTGTTAGACATGATACTTGCTCTGACTGCTTACGGCCATATGTCTCATTGCGGCATTGAGCTAACAGCGTCGAGTTGCCGTGGTTACTCCGGCCTACTGCTTGGCCCCTTCACTGCTGCTTGCAGCTATATTTTGACAATTGATCTTAATGTCTTAATTAAAAAAAATGAGTGTGTAAAAAAATGTGTTTTCCAGTTAGCCTATTGGCCTGTTTGATGTTCATTGAGCTCAATGCAAATCAAACAGACTAATAGGCTAACTGGAAAACACACCATGTCAATCTCTAGCTATGGTGAAGGGTATGTGATGATGTGGAGCTATTTGAATTCCAAAGGCCAAGGGAACTTTATCAGGATGCATAATGTCCTGGATCCATGAAATAGCTGGCCTTTAAAAATAGAAACATATACAAAATCCTCCTGCTCCTATGGAAATTTAACATAGGGGTCAAATACTTATGCCCCCTAGCATTTAAGGAAGAACATTTATTTATTGACGATACATTCTTCAATCACAAAGAAAATTGGTGTCCTTAGCGGTTTGATTTTTAGTCATTTTTTTAAATTAAGACATTAAGATCAATTGTCAAATGATGATTTTATATTCTCTTTTTAGTCAACTTTAGCATGGTATCAAATACATGTGCCCCACGCTGTATACTTCCCAGTCAGTTCTATGTGAGAGGAGTTTCAGCAAGTACAAGACGCTGCTCACTGACAAGAGAGAGTCTCTTACTGAGCTCAACACCAAGTGCCTTACCATCATGTACTTTTAAGTTGTTAAAAATTCTATTTTCAGTTGCATAATAAAAGTGCCCTTTTGGATCTAGATTTGCAGCCTAGTTATGGCCATCTAATTGAATTTACAGTGCCTATAGAAAGTCATCATACCCTTTTGAAATAGTTACTTTTTTTTGTCTTACAGCCTGAAATCAAAACCCATTTTAAAAACAATCTTTTTCAGTTTTATTCACAAATTTAGCTATACAACATCAAAATAATGAAAAAAAAGTCAACAGTTCCGAAAATTGATAAAAAATTAAAGACTAGAATATCAGGGTTGGAAAAGTCATCATACTCCTGACTTAATACTTTCTATAGCTTCCTTTTGCTTTCATTACAGCCCTCAGCCCTCAGCTTTGCACACCTAGATTGGGGAATATTTGCCCAATCTTCCGTGCAGAATTGTTAAAATTCAGTCAAATTCTGTAGGGAATGGCGATGGACTGCTCTCTTCAAGTCAATCCACAGATTTTCTATCTAAGTCAGGGCTCTGACTTTGCCACTCAAGGATATTCACCATCCTATCCTTTAGCCACTACTTTGTTCTTTTGGCAGTATGTTTAGGATCATTGCCGTGTTGGAAAGCGAATGACCTGCCCATATTCAGCTGTCTAGCAGAGGGACGCAGGTTTTCCTCAATCATTTGGGTGTACTTGGCAGCATCCATTTTCCCTCCTATCCTGACAAATTGCCCAGTCCCCACTGAAGAGAAACATTCCCACAACATAATGTTGCCCCCACCATGCTTCACACTAGGTATGGTGTGTTTTGGGTGTGTATACTGTGTTTGGTAAGCGCCTGGAGCTCAGTCCAAAAAGTTCAATCTTAGTCTCATCTGACCATAAAAGCTTTTTCCACATGGTAGCAGAATATTCCAGATGCGTTTTTGCACTGAACTCCAAGCGCTATGTTTGGTGAAAACCAAACACAGTACACCACCCAAAACACACCATACCTAGTGTGAAACATGGTTGGGGCAACATTATGTTGTGGGGATGTTTTTCTTCAGCAGGGACTGGGCAATTGGTCAGGATAGAAGGGAAAATGGATGCTGCCAAGTACACCCAAATTCTTGAAGAAAACCTGTGTCCCTCTGCTAGACAGCTGAAGATGGGCAGGTCATTCGCCTTCCAACACGACAATGATCCTAAACATACTGCCAAAAGAACAAAGCAGTGGCTTAAGTATAGGATGGCGAATATCCTTGAGTGGCAAAGTCAGAGCCCTGACTTAAATCCTATAGAAAATCTGTGGATTGACTTGAAGAGAGCAGTCCATCGCTGTTCCTTACAGAATTTGACTGGATTTTAACAATTCTGCACGGAAGATTGGGCAAACATTCCCCAATCTAGGTGTGCAACGCTATAACAGGCATATCCAAACAGATTGATGGCTGTAATGAAAGCAAAAGGAAGCTCTACAAAGTATTAAGTCAGGGATATGATGACTTTTCCAACCCTGTTATTCTAGTTTTTATTTTTTTATTAATTTTCTTTTTTTTTTTAATTATTTTGATGTTGTACAGCTAAATTTGTAAATAAAACTGGAAAAGATTGTTTTTAAAATGGGTTTTGATTTCAGGCTGTAAGACAAAAAAAGTAACTATTTCAAAAGGGTATGATGACTTTCTATAGGCACTGTATGTATCCTCACTTGTGTTTGGCCAGAGAGTTGTTGAATGTTGGGATGCATTTTGAATGTGCTTTGCTGATATAACTGTTAACTGAATTGTGAGGGGTTTTTTTTAATTGAGTTTTAAAGGCCAAAACTGCTTAGAAGTAAAAAGAAAAGCAAAAATCCGAAAACGCTTCCAAAAAAACTGAATTTGAAAAAAAAAAGAAAACAGATTTCATGGGGCCCTAATAACTATTCATGTACTGTAAATCTTTGCTTGAGACTCAAGAAATTAGGGGCATTTTTAATGTGTTTTCTTAACAATTTATACAGGGAAAAGGACCTGGATCATGCGATTCGAATACCAGAGGCTGAAGTGAGCAAAGTAAGTGATGCTTATTGGGTCATATACATGTTATTAGCTATCCTCAACTCTCCCTCTACAACTCCTCTCGAAGGAAAGTCCATTTAAGGCAATTATGTGACGTGAAATCTCGACTTTCCTTCAAGTCCAGTTGGTAAGTGTTCTTAACAGTCATCTGTAATAAACTCCGGGTTCGCTATGTACGTTGTTGGTGCTTCGTTTTATGTGTAGAGACCCTGAGGAAGCTACTGACAAGGTTTGGTGCTGTTTTGAACAATATTACTGGTTTAAAAATGCTTTTTGGGAAGTGATCAGTTAACTGCCCTTAGCTAATCCACTGTTTATGATTTGGGGCTATAGCGTATACTGGGGCAAGCTCTATTGTGGTTAATCAACAAAAAATACTGTATCCACGCTTTAAGTGTTACGCTTTAAAAACAAATCTATCTATCTATATACAGTGCCTATAGAAAGTCATCATACCCCTTTGAAATAGTTACTTTTTTGTGTCTTATTGCCTGAAATCAAAACCCATTTTGAAAAAAACCTTTTTTCCAGTTTTATTTACAAATTTAGCTGTAAATAGTGGAAAAAAGACAACAGTTCTGAAAATTTTGCCAAACATACTGTAGCGCTTGGAGTTCAGTGCAAAAACACATCTGGAATATTCTGCTACCATGTGGAAAAAGGTTTTATGGTCATATGAGACTAAGATTGAACTTTTTGGACTTCAGGCACCAACCAAAATACAGTTAATTAAATTGTAAATTCATCAAAAAGATGTTATAATTGCAGATTATAACATACTGTTTTTATGTGCGTTTCACAACGTCTGTGTGTAAATGCCATTGTGGATCTTATAATTGTAGGTAGTCTTCTTTGCAGCAGTGATGCGGTATAAGAAGTACACTGATCAAAAAAAAAAAATTGAACACTGGTTCATAGGAGTATAGCATCAAGTCAGTCACGCTTGTGGGCTATTGATCTGGCCAGATATGTAACAGAGGTGGTTGTGAATCAGGTTCACCTGCTTTGATGTCAACGACATTTTCTACAGGTGTACTAGAGGGCCAACTGTGAGACAACCCCCAAAACAGGAATGGCTTTACAGGTGGTGGCATTTGGATAGGGTCAGTGTTACTACTGGTAGCATAAGCCAGTATCTGAAGCCTACAGAGGTTGCACAGGTAGTCCATCTCCTTCAGAATGGCACACCAATACTTTCTATTGCCAGAAAGATTGCTGTGTCTCCCACTGCAGACTTAAGAGCATGGAAGAGAATCCAGGACCAGGAGACAGGCAGTTTCTCTGGGTGAGCAGGGCAGGTTGGTAGAAGGTCCTTAACCCAATAGCAGATCCAATATCTGCTCCTTTGTGCAAGGAGGAACAGTAGGAGCCTTGCTAAAGCCCTACAGAATGACCTCCAGCAGGCCGCTTGTGTGAATGTCTCAGACCACACTATCAGAAACGGACTTCATAAGGGTGACCTGAGACCCCGATGGCCTCTAGAGCAGGGGTTCCCAAACTGTGAGGCGCGCCTCCCCTGGGGGGCGCCAAATAATTTGAGGGGAGGCGTGGAAGGTTGATTCAAAAAAGAAGGAAAAACGTTTATTTCATTTTAGAACTATCTATGCTTTTTTTCCCAATGATTATGCAACTGTCAACATTATAAAATCGAAATAGATCATAGAAGAGATGTATACTAAATATTTTGGATAGTGATAAGTAGTGTGAGAATGTATTGTGCCAAACTTCATAACATAACTTAGCAACAGTGCCACCAAGCTAGCTGCAAGGTAACGGTAAATTTTGCATTAGTTAACTAGCTAACTTAAAATGGACAAATGCGCACTGTCTTAAACGAAGCTGTCCGAATCGTAAACTTTATCAAAGCCTGTGCGTTGAACACCCGTCTGTTCAGCATCTTATGTGAAGAAATGGGTGCGCACTACAGAGGGCTACTTCTACACACCGAAGTCCGCTGGTTGTCTCGGGGCAAAGTCCTAACCCGCCTCTGTGAATTGCGCGAGGAAATATTGCTTTTCCTCTCAGATGCCAAGTCCCCACTGCTCCAGCACATGGAAGATATGAGCTGGGTGGCCAAACTGGCCTACCTCGCCGACATCTTCGAGTGCATGTACGCTGTTAGGAAGTAGTCTAGAGCTTTAGCTTAGACACTACACGATACATTGACACATCCCATGTGCCAGGGGGCAGTGTGTTGGCATGCACCTGTGTGTTCTGTGTGAGCTGATAACCGGATGCATGGACGCTCGCTCGCTCTCTGACAACACCGACGTAGACCGACGCGAGAGGACGCATGTGGGCCTCTGTTGCTGAAACGCGCGGTATTTGAATTGGCCTACGACCATCCTCGGCCTGAGGCTGTTTTCACAGCTTTTCCCGCTTGTGCTGGTCGCCATCGGGCTAAGACAGGGCTGGCCCAACAGGTAAGCCTCACGCTGTTTCTCCCTGGCTGCTAACACCATTAGTTTCGAACATATATCATTTCCACATAAATGCAGTACACATAGCTTATCCCTAGACAGATCTGTGGATTGTATTATGTTGTGTAGTGGCGTGTTTGGATTTCCGGGTACGTTAGGGCAGCTTTTGTAAGGGCTACGGGGGCTGTCCTTACATTGTGGGGGCTCTTTGCGGGATCGTGTTTTTAGGGTTGGGTATCAAAAACTCGTCTCCTTTAACTCGTCAATTTCATCGACATTGTACGTCTTTTTTGTTATTGATTCCCTTAACGATTCTCTCAGCTTGCATGACATCGGACATTTTCCGGTTTTCCTGAAATTTTGTGTCGCGGTACATTTATGTCATGCCCTCTATGACGACTCATACTACAAGTCAACCAGGAGAGGAGGAGGAGATCCAAAGCCTGGCTCCATCTCACTAAACGTGATGAAAATTCTGCCTTCTGCAACCAGTGTAGTATTGTTATCGTGTAAGGGTAGTAATACCAGCAATATGTTAAAACATTTGTCCGTCAAACATGGGATTAAGCTCCAAGAGTGTCATGTGTTCGACAGCCTACGGAGGGGTGCTTGCCGGTCCAGGGCTCCAGAGTGCATATGCGCCCAAAATGTTTAAGAGTGCACCTGAAAAAAATTCTAGGTCGCACTGGTGCACCTGACGCTGCTTGGGTGAAAGCATACGTTTCCTTCACAAGTTTTAATTGTAGACTATGCATGCAACTTTACCAAACTGTATAGAAGTAACCCCCTCTCCTTGGCCCGCTCTCTCCCCCTCTCCCTCTCTTGTGCGCGCTCAATGGACACCCGCCCCTCGACATGCACATTCACAATCGTGAAAGCAATGACGCATAGAAGACAACTAGCTAAATTATAATTAAATTTGGTTAGCATCATAGCATACTGCACAAATTTGATTAAAACTCTTGCATTCAAGTTGACTGATCATCTCAATGTTTTCCAACTCTAAGACTCAAAAGGGCCTGTCTCAAGGAGAAAATTAGCCTACCTTGAAACTTAAACACACGTGGGGAAACTGAACAGTCCAACCAGTAGACTATAACTAGAGGAAGCAATTCCAGGGAATTCCGAGTGCATGAAAATGCAGTTTTTCAGCCTTAATAATACATTTCCAAGACCCTTGTGGCACTGCTTAGCATGGCTCTATCACCTTGGTGTCATGCTGCCAACCAAAACTAATTGGAAACTGGTTATGTGTGCTAAATTATAGCTCAGAACTCGGGTTTCGGTCTTTCGGAAGAAACCCTCATAAACGACCCTGTTGTGTCGAAAGTACAGCCCTATACATTTTATTGCTGCAGCCAGAGGCAATATAGTATGCAGTCCTGTTAGTGTCCATTTCCTTAGCCATATCAGTTAGCTGTTGGCTAATTAGCTGGTTTGAATTGCATTGAGCTCAATGAGAATGAAACCAGCTAATTAGCTAACAGCTAATAACTGACATTAAAGCATGCTTTACTCTTAGTATGTTAAGGGTATAGTGTTGACATGGGGTTATTTGAATTCCAAAGGCCAAGGGGACTTTATCAATGTGCATAGTGTCCTGGATCCATGAACTAACTGGCCTTTAAAAATAAAAATAAAAATCCCCTATGGGAATTTAACATGGGCGTTCCAATACTTAAGACCCCCTGTCTTTTAAGGAAAACATTTATTTATTTACAATACAGTATTCATTTACAAAGAAAATTAATGTCCTTAAAGGTTGAATAGTTACTCATTGTTTCATTTAAAGGGATATTCCGCCATTTTTGGAAATACGCTCATTTTCCACCTCCCCTCGAGCAAAACAATCGATATTTACCTTGTTCCCGTTCATCCAGCCATTCTGTGAGTCTGGCGATACAACTTTTAGCTTCAGCCTAGCATAGATCATTGAATCGGATTAGACCATTAGCTTCTCGCCGGCTAGCTTCATGTTTAAATGTGACTAAGATTTCTGGTAATTTTCCCATTTAAAACGTGTCTCCTCTCAAGTTAGAAAGTGCAATAAGACCAACTGAAAATGAAACCTAGCGTTTTCCTAGGCTGATTTGACATGGAACTACACTCTCATCTGGCGTAATAATCAAGGCAACTTGCAGCTACTGGCACTACTACTGCTTGTTGTCTATGGGGACTATTTTCAGATGCTACATACGATATCACTGCGCCTATGGTACGTTTGCAAGTTGCCTTGATTATTACGCCAGATGAGAGTGTAGTTCCATGTCAAATCAGCCTAGAAAAACGCCAGGTTTCATTTTCAGTTGGTCTTATTGCACTTTCTAACTTGAGAGGAGACACGTTTTAAATGGGAAAATTACCAGAAATCTTAGTCACTTTTAAACATGAAGCTAGCAGGCGAGAAGCTAATGGTCTAATCCGATTCAATGATCTATGCTAGGCTGAAGCTAAAAGCTGTATAGCCAGACTCACAGAATGGCTGGATGAACGGGAACAAGGTAAATATCGATTGTTTTGCTCGAGGGGAGGTGGAAAATGAGCGTATTTCCAAAAATGGCGGAATATCCCTTTAAGGCATTAAGATACATTTCCAAAAGATGATTTTATATTTAACTTTAAGCATGTGTTCTAATACTTTTGGAGGACACTGTATGTACTTTTGAAGAGTTAAGACAACTAATGATGTTAGAGCAGTTTAAAGGAATAGTTCGGGATTTTGAACATAGGACCTCATTTCCAACTTAGTCGGGGTGATGTAGGTCGGTGAAGACCATTTTCAGTGAATTTCTGCCCTTCCTTGAGTTGCAGCGTTCATCTCGTGCTAACCTGGTGCCGAGATAACGCAAGTCAACGTAACATCCGAACTGTTCCTTTAAAGCTAGTGTTCCACGCCATCTCAAAGTGCACCTTAATGACCAACTGGTGCGGACTGTAGCTAAGGCGGCGGAACTGGCCGATAATTATGTCTTGGTGCACAGAGGAGGGTGGCAAGAAAAGTCATGCTCCAATCCTCCCAGTCAGGTTGAGGAGAAACCAGGGCTAAGTAAGTGCGCCACTGATGTTGGTCCCTTCAGAGGCCAGCCTAGGGCTGGACAGGTACGAAGGTATCAGCGTTTAGAGGACATTAAGTGCCATTTTTGCCTAATATTTGGCCACATAAAGTCACGGTGCCCTGATTTGCAGAGGAGGGGGTGGTCTGAAAACAGGGACTCCAAAACAGTTGGTTTGGTCCTACCTGTTGAGAAGCAGGATTTATTGGATGTTGCTGACAGGGAGACCGTGTCTGCTAAAATGGATCCTCTCTTTAAAGGGTTTGTGTCTGAAGGTTTTGTGTCTGTGGCTGAGGGGGAGCCAGAGATGCCTGTAAGCATATTGAGGGACACTGGGGCAGCCCAATCGCTTCTGCTCACTGGAGTGCTAGATCTGCCTGAGAGTACTTCCCTCGAGACTTCTGTGTTAGTAGAAGGTGTAGGTGGGAAATATGGAGCGGTGCCGCTTCACAAAGTGTTTCTGAAGTCTAATTTGGTCACTGGCCTGGTCACGGTTGGGGTGATGCCTGCGTTGCCTGTTAAAGGGATAGTTCGGGTTTTAAGACACAAAGTTATATTGGTTCCCTGTCAGCAACGTTGTGCATCAGCACTGACTTACCCCCCGACAGCGTCCTGTGAGCCGAGATCCAGCCGGTTTTTGATGCTGAAGAAAGTAGTCCGGCAAGTTGCTGGGGTCACGAAAGTAAAGTGTTTTTCTTCTCAAAACCATATGCGTTCAAAAGAGTGATTTATTTGCACCACAAAAACGTTGTCCAGGAAAAATTCAAACCTCGTTATCACTTGGCACTATTTTTCTCGATTCCTATCACTGCGCGCTACTGACAGCTGGACACCGTTTTTGTGGTGCAAATATATCACTCTTTTGAACGCATATGGTTTTGAGAAGAAAAACACTTTACTTTCGTGACCCCAGAAACTTGCCGGACTACTTTCTTCAGCATCAAAAACGATCAAAAACCGGCTGGATCTCGCCTCACAGGACGCTGTCGGGGGGGAAGTCAGTGCTGATGCACAACGTTGCTGACAGGGAACCCATATAACTTCGTGTCTTAAAACCCGAACTATCCCTTTAAGGGGATCAGTCTCTTATTGGGGAATGATATTGCTGGGAGTCAATTGGCTCCAGTAGTCTGTTCTGAGCCCTGTGATAGTCCTGAGCTTGAAGCAGTTTGAGGCTCAGTTCCCTAACATTTTCCCTGCCTGTGTAGTGACCCCGTTCTATGTTGAGCCAAACAAACAAGTCAGCTGATGTTGAGGAAACCCCTTTGACGTCTGCTGGGGACATGCCATTGAGCAACGGTGTCACACACGATATGATTTGGATCACGGTCACGGTAGTACATGACACTTTAAAATGGGAACTTTTGGTAAAATTAGGAGAAATATAGGCGCGAGTAGACAAAATGTCATGAAATAAACACTTAAATGTGCAAATCGGACTTTGTTGTTGTAGTAGGCTGGTAGAATACATGCTGAGGTAGCAAACTAGCACAAAATCTCGAAATTGACTGATGTCAAAAAAACCGATGTTTTCACCTGCCGTGTCTCGCCTTAAAGAAATAGAATGGAATCAACTTTGCCAGTGTTCTCTCACTGACTTCAGCAACTTAAATGGAACTTCTTCTCTGTGTGTCTCTCCATTGAACTGGATAGCTCACTTGTCATCCCCACTTTCTTTCACTTCTTTTTCTTCACTTCCTCTCACTTTCTCTATCACTCTCTATTTCTCCCAATTTCAATAACTTTTTAAAACTATATTTAAAATAACACTTTTTATAGCAAAGCAACCATAATTACTTAGTAACAATCTAGCAACCACTTCCATAATTACACCCTGGCAACCACCTTAGCAACCAACGTGATTTCCCTAGTAACCAACCTAGTAACCACCTTTTATAGAATAGTAACCACTTTATTTAGCTTAGCAACAACATAGTAATCACTTTAAGTACCCTAGCATAATCCTAGCAATGACTTTCCATGCACTGGTATTTCCTTCAGGAAATGCTTTTCTAGTTAATGCTGCTATGCTGCTGAATATCTTGTTTTTCTATGACGCCAAAAGGGGTGTGCTTTGGCCAGATAGAGGGCAGGGGGTTTTATCAATAGCTTCATTCTATGGTTTAAAATCACCATTAATGCCTTTGAACCCTGTCAATTTTCCGTCATTATTGGAACAATGTCTCAATATTAATCATGGGAAGCGTGGAAAAGCTAACTGATAACATGGTTTGATGTTGATTTGGAAGTTAATTCAACATCTTTTAGCAGTACAACAGTAATTCAGCATGTTTTAATTGTTGTTTGCTATCTGGGCTGTTTTGTGCAGGGTCATTCAGTCTCACGTACCAGAAACTTTATACTGCCTTACGTTTAGGATAGATTTTTCTTGTTTTCTGTCCTCCTTCTGACATAACTGAAAAGAAGCTATAATAACATTTGAGTTTGAAAAGTCTCCTTTGCTTTTCTTGATTTGTTTCAGTCACATGCCGAGGTATACTTTGACCTTGACCAGCAATGCTACATGCTGGTTGATCTAGGGAGTCAGAATGGAACTGTCATCAATGGCAACAGAATATTTCAGGTAAGATGCAACCCACTGAATTAGTAAAGAAATTTGTTGTAGCAAGCTTCTCTGTTGATCTTTCTCAAAACTTGTTGTATACAGTTTGCCAATTCTAAAATCAATTCACAATTTTATGTCCTTAGATAATATAAATTCTGCTATTTTGCTAGTTACTGTTATCTATCACAAAGGACAAAAATAGGAGAGAATGGACAGTATGCAGTGTTGTGCACGTTCACACTCTTCAGTAACTAGTTCAAAGTTCAGTTCACACACGTGCAAAGTGAACTGTTCACGTTCATAGTTCACCATTTTTAATTTTGAACTAGTTCAAATTCAGTTCATTTGAATGAAAATCTGTTTCTGACGGAATATAGGCTACAGCCACCTGTTGTTCTCATCTAATTGAGAATGTCCGTAAATTGGGCTTTATTTCGCTGGGCAGATACATTTCTTTTAGGTCTATGGCAGATACCGACGCCTAATAAATGCGGCCGCGCATTTATTAATAATTAATAATAAATGCGTCAGCTGTGCATGCCTGACGGCAGAAGAGTGTAGTTTTTACACCAGGGGTATGGAGGAGGCTGCCTTGCTGCATTACCTTACCAGATGGATCAGTGACATCCTGTAGGGCTCTTTGAACACGTTATGCATCCCTCTATCATCACTGACAAGTGCAGAATCTTTCCGCGATTGCATTCATATAGGCCTAGCAGCGGTTCTGTGTACACGCGTAACGTGATCATGGGTAATGTAGTAAGGTAGCGCAAAGCTGTAGTTTAGGAGTGGCGCCCGTGGGCAGTGAGTGTGACAACGACATACTGTTTCTGAATTGCCAGCAGATAGTGTCACTCGACTTCTCAGGACAAAATAAATTCTGTAACGTTTAATTGGACATCAACAGTGACGTTCGTCGTTCATTTCCCAAAATCTGAGCGAATTCACGTTCAAATTCATTATTTACAAATGTGTTGCGTTCAGTTCAGCGTTCACAGAAAAATGAGCGTGTTCAATGAACACGTTCTTTTGAACTCGTTCATGCACAACACTGACAGTATGGTACTGGAGCTATTTGTAGCCTCAGACTCCGACTGACCAGACAGGTCCGGTGTGGGGCTGACCAGTGTCTCCGGTGGAACTTTGTTGCTTGCTGAGAGATTCAGCTGACACTGAGGCTTCCAACTGGCAGGCATCGACAGCAGGGCAGACTTGCGCTAGCCCTAATAACATGCAGGTTCGGCTCATACCGGAAAAACACTCTCTGGTCAATGGAGAGGGAGAGAAATGCTTATTAGGCCTACCTTCTTTCAATGAAACAGCAGTGTCTGCTCAACTTTTCACGGATATGCTTCATAAGTCACAAAACCAAACGCAATGTGCCTTTGCTAGCCAAAAAGTAGGCTAGTTATTTTGAACATCTCCATTACGTTAACTTTCTAAAGCATGCAGTTTAAGAAGGCTTGTGCGTGTTACATCTACAAAAAAAAGCTGCACTGTGAAATCGCACAGCATAGCTGGGACATTCTAAAACTCTGAACACGAAAAAGCTTAACGTGAAAATTGAGATAACGTCCATAATGATTGGAATTTGGATTCGATTTTTTGAGAGTTTTATGTGTTTATGAGAAGTAATATAAAAGAGAAATTTGGTGATCATTGGTCGTTGTTTTCCAACCTTATTCCACGTTAAGCCTTTTTGTAGGCGGCAATAGGCCTATGCTTATGTCAGATAACGTCCATAATTATTGGAGTTTGGGTCCGAGTTTTTGATAGTTCGATGTGCTTATGAGAGAGAAATTTGGTGATCAATCATCGTTGTTTAGGTGCGTTAAACCACGTTAAGCTTTTTCCTTTCAATAGGTGTCAATGAGACAGAAACGCTTAATGTCAGATAATGTCCATAATTATTGGAGTTCGGGTTCGATATTTTGAGAGTTTTTTGAGAGGTAATATGAGAGGTAATATGAGAGGAAAATTTGGTGATCATTGGTCGTTGTTTTCCAACCTTATTCCACATTAATTATTATTATTATTATTATTATTATTATTATTATTATTTACTAATCTTTACTATGTTTCTTTAAAGTTATTTTATAATTATTTTACTTTATTTTTATGTTATTTTTATTTTATTTTATTTTACAGCACTTTGGTCAACTGTGGTTGTTTTTTCAATGTGCTATATAAATAAATTGACATTGACATTGACATTGACATTAAGCCATAGGCCTATACAATGCTTAAAGGGATATTCCGCCATTTTTGGAAATACGCTCATTTCCCACCTCCCCTCGAGCAAAACAATCGATATTTACCTTGTTCCCGTTCATCCTGCCATTCTGTGAGTCTGGTGATACAACTTTTAGCTTCAGCCTAGCATAGATCATTGAATCGGATTAGACCATTAGCTTCTCGCCTGCTAGCTTCATGTTTAAAAGTGACTAAGATGTCTGGTAATTTTCCCATTTAAAACGTGTCTTCTCTCAAGTTAGAAAGTGCAATAAGACCAACTGAAAATGAAACCTGAAGTTTTTCTAGGCTGATTTGACATGGAACTACACACTCATCTGGCGTAATAATCAAGGCAACTTGCAAACTACTGGCACTACTACTGCTTGTTGTCTATGGGAACTATTTTCAGATGCTGCGTACGATATCACTGCGCCTATGGTACGTTTACGTTATGGTATGAGATATCTTCTATAATCATTGGTTTACGGTTTAGTTTTTTGACAGGTTTAAGTGTCCTTGACAATATATGGTCATGAGAAATTTGGTGATGATTGATCGTTGTTTTCCGCCCTTAAGCCACGTTAAGCTTTTTCACGTTACGCGTTTTAGAATGTCCCGCATATGGCATATACCCTGACTTGACGTTTCATAGCGCTCAATCTAGCTCACGTTCAGAATGATAAATTCGAAATGTTGCGTGGGAATGAGCATATGCTGTTGTGTGGTCGTGTCTTAAACGAGGGCCTTTTTTACCCGTGTTGCCTTTTCAGCGTGTGGCTTAAGGCCTATATGAAGATGTTGAAGTTGGTGCGTTAAAATAAAAAGTTTGGGAATCGCTGCCTTAGACTATAGGCTTTCACTATCCTTTCACCCTGAGCAGTGGCATAAACTTTGTGTTGAAGCATTTACTTTTGTACCACTTCATCCCATTTATTTTTGTACCAACTTTCAGTCTCCATCGGATTCGGAGACGCACAAAGACGCTTAAAGACGGTATAGGCCTACAGACGGCCGATGTCGGCGCAGCACTTTAGGCCTCCTCATGAAACTGTAGGCTGCTGCGGGGGGCAGACACATTTTTCAAAGTTAATACCAAGGCCCTCTACGAAATACAGTAGCCTACAAAGCTTAAATCTTTTAATCGTAGTTCCGTGGCTATTCGAAATTGCGCTGTGAGCAGCGGAGGACAGTGAAACTAAATATTGGTCATTTATCCGGTCGTAGCTTAGAATAGAATATATACTTTTTTGATCCTTTTCTTTTTTGAAATTCGTTTCTCTGCATTTAACCCAATTTTAACCGAATTACTGAACACACATAGCACACAGTGAACATTGCTCATTGAGTGCAGGGAGGCTCAGCCTCCTCTAAAATATCACGGAAAATTGCATCAAATAATGGCTATTATGGGCTACATTAGCAAATTTAATATTCCAACTAGAACATGCTAAAACGTGTTCAACTTCATGGCTATATCGTTATATAGCTATAGTTTAGTTTCGCAACAAGGTTTTGCCAGTTATTTATCGCGATTTCGCACGCCTAATACATTGCTGTGACGACACAATCCATTAAAAGCCCCATAGAGGCTCGGCTTCACTGGACTTCAATGGCACTACGGAGTGGGCTGGTCTCAGTGCAGAAAAAGCTAGATGTTTATTTGATAAACGCAGCAAAATCTTCATTTCCAGGGAAGCCCGGCCTCTCTGGGGGTGAATGGGACAGTGGGATGGCTCGGATGCCGAGCTTCTGGATGATGATTGGAGGAACCGTCATAGTGGCGGGAATTTTTATGATTGACAGCATATTTCGCGATTGCACAGGAAGTTTTAACAGAGACAGGCTCTGGTTTCAAGTTCAGGGATGCGTGAAAGTTACAGAACCTTACAGGGTTGGCAGGTGAGGTCGAGAGGCAAGGCTCAAATTTTTAATTCTATTGCAGATGTTGTACATAGCCTATCCTATCAATAAAACCGTAATGTGGAGTTACAGAGTTTGTGATTTGCTTTTATTTCAGTTGTGTATTTAGGCTAAGTTGTAGGCTAGCCACATAGCTCGCTATAGTAACTGTGTTGCTTGGCTAAATTATGCTAATGTTTAAGATGCAGAGAATCAGCCCGGCGCTCAGGTGGATAGAGTTCATAGGGTAGGGAATTGTCAATGGAGCAAAAAAGCAGCAGGTCCAAGGCACTCAAAAAAGGAAAAAAGGAAGAGTTAAAAAGCCTTTATTGAGTATGGCTTAATTCATATTAAAAGCTTACAAGCCAACATGTTTCGACCAAAGGTCTTCTTCAGGGCTAATGTTTACTTGAATTTTATAAGCTATTTGATAGCCTTCCCCACCATGGGAGATTCAAAATAAAACAGCAAGGCAGATGAACGTAGAATAGTCACATACTATAACTGTAATAACTCTAGTAGGCTACCAAATAGCCTATTTAACCCCCCAAAGTGAACTGGTAAAATGTAAGCTTAGTTCTAATCTAACCAAGCCAGCTGCCATGTCTCAGAACCCTAACGTATCTATACTTTTTGGGTTTTTTTGTTTTAGGATATATTTCCCCCTCTAATAACAATATAGCAGCAATAATATGACACCTTCCACGGCGAAATCAGTCACATTGTCCAAATTTTCAAAATCATAGTTATTACGTTTTCAGGAAGGGGCATAATCAACCTTCAAAACAATACCTATATCTAATGAATTGAACGTCATATTACTGAAATATAGACATTCAAAGGAGTAGAGTTCATCCTGTCATGCCAAGAGAAAAACGGAGAAATCTGCCTCAGAAGTTAACCGTCGGCTCAACACTCACGAATGCTTTGTAAAGTCGCCGCTATTACAAGATTTACGGTACTTGTATCAACGACACCACACGATCTTCGCATGTATGGTTATAAGTAAAGTGTCAAGCGTAGGCATGTATTAAAGAGATATCTGTTAAATACATTTTATTTTCAGTTGTCAAAAGTGGTGGGGACAAAATCTGTGATAACAAAAAGTGCTGGGTACCCAGCGTCCCCGGTTAAAATGAACGCATGCCTCCGTTTTAAAATAGCCTATACATTTCTTAGTAGGCCTCGCATATAAATGTAGCCTAATGTCCATCTTGTCCATCTCTTTCGTCTTCGCCTTGACAACTATAGCCTATTCACGGAAATGCGGTCTTGTAACCGCAATGAATTAATGAATTAATCTAAGGTTGCCTATCGAGTCTTTCAGGTTGAATTGAAGGCTATTTCCTTCTGATAGGCCTATAGGCGATTTTCTAAAACCATTTTCATTCATTTCAACAATGGTTTATTGAAACGTTGTTTGATTAATTTCGTCTTCAGTCTACTATTGCCGGATATGCAGTCGTCATCATTAAATGCAGTTGAAATGCGGGTTGAAACTTGCTGCCACCTGGTGGTTGTTTGGGTACATTGCCTTAGCCTCGAAAAAAATCGGCTTGACAGCCTACAGGATCTCTTCGGGATTGCCGCGGCAAAAGGTGCATTCTCAACCCGTACCCACTGTAAAGGAGTATTCCTAGATTGGCATGTGTGCCAAGAAGGGGATGTTCCACAAATGCTGGATCTCCTGAACATTTTATGTAGGCCTGCACATTCACATTAAATCTATTCCATTAACGCTATTAGGAGAATACCATAAAGTTTTATTTTGACTGCTGGATGTCACTCATTGGATCAACTCCAATCATGGTAGAGTAAGTTAACCTATAAGCTGCTAATTAGACATGACCAAGGAAAAAGAACAACACAACAAGGTGACAACACAATGCCACGGTAATCTAGGCTATGGAATTTAGTTAATTAGTGTGCTTGCAAAAGCACACTATTGTTCTTCCTATTATTATTATTATCAAATTTATTTATCTTGCAGAACATTTTTGTCTCCCTATCTTGTCCTAGGGATTTGGAGCTAGAGACGCCGTTCCACTTCTCACGCGTGCGTCCTGATGCGAGGATGGTGGCTTGTATAAAGCTTTTCGATACGCCTTGTCGTTCTCCCGTTATTCCAGTTTTTCCGGTCGATTTTTCCCCATAGGAATGAATGGAAAAGCGACTTTTGAGCGCTGATGCCCACACATTTTTCCACCTGTAGCCCAAACCGTAAGACATAAAGTCATGAAATTTGGTATGCTGATAGAGGAGACTACCTTGATTGACACCACCAGGTTTCATGCTCGCCACTCTCACGCTCTAGCGCCACCAACTGGTCAAAGATGGAAAAGATGTTCATGCCCGTAACTTTTGATCCGTATGGCCGATATTGATAAAACTTATACCATTGGAATCCTCTGACTCAGCTGATTCCAACGCACCATGTGATGTAATTTTCCGCCATGATGGATTTTCCGCCATTTTGAATTTTGTTCAAAGTCAAAGTAAAGCTACCCTGGCCGCATAGTTTATCCGATCGTCATGAAACTTGGCACGCGTGATCTACAGACCAAGGTGGATCAACCGCCTTGATTTCGTCTTCATACGTCCAAGCGTTCGCCTGTGATAACCAATTAAATTCAGCGAGCGAAGCCGCCAAACAGGAAGTGCGCCTATCTTGGATATGCTGTGACGTATGAAAGCCATATTTGGTGGGATGACTTGAGACCCCATTCAAAGCACCCCCAATAAATTTGGTGTTATTTGGTCTGTCGATGGCTCTATAATTAGCAAAAACGTGAGTGTTGGTGAATGTATACTATTAATCGGAATAGCTCATCTTAAATTGCTTTAGGTCATGCCAAAAGGACATTTCAGAGTGATTTAAGATACAATGTTGATATTTTAAAAAAAAAATCTATTTATTGCCATTCTTGTAAAAGGTACTAATGTGTACACCACAGCACAGTTCCAAGTTTAATGCATACAGTTCAATGACACCATGATTTCAAACTCGATAGTACTCAATCCTCAATTGACTGACTTGGGATGGTCCGCAGCGATACACCAATGGTGTAATTCTAGGCTTGTCCGCATCGTTGTCTCACCGTGAGACTGGGTAATTCTTAGAGATGCCATGGTCCCGAGGGACAAGTACGGACTTACTCGCTGTTAAATACAATGTGTGTTCAGTTGTTATATATAGTAGACAATCACACGATGTTTCTCAGTGACGGTGTGTTTTGGATCATTTGTATTGACCTGAGCATTCTGGGTATTTCACTCAGAGGATCATATGACACCCCCACAAAGCAGGCGAAATACCGGAAGTAGAGTGGTGTGCGTGAGGCAACGAGGATTTGAATTAGAATGTAGTCCTATGGAAATCGCAGCTACACTTTCAACAGTAAGTGTGTTTAGACTTCGAATTTCGTCACATAATTTATATCATAGCCACCTAAGAGTTTACCAAAGATAACGTTGTTGTCCATTTCAATTTAATAAATGTTTCTGAATTTGGGGAGTTCTCCTTATGGAGGTTATGGGGTTATGTTTTCCATGTATTCCTGTAGGAAAAGGTTGTGGCTTACACTTTCATAAAGTTTGTATATTTACACTTCAAATTTCGTTACACCATTTATATCATAGCCACCCTAAGGTTTAACAAAAATAACAACGTAGTCCAATGTTATTTTAATGCATTTTTCGGAATTTGAGAGGTCTAGTTATGAGGGTAGGTTAGCTAACTGCAGTTCAAATGCTAATCGCGACTAGCATCGCTAGTTGGTTTTAACTTTACCGAGGCTGTTTATACTGAATTGCAACTGCTGTTATGAAGACAGTTTGGAGCCTGGCAGACGTGAAGGCAGTGAAAGGTAATGAAATGCATGGTCCAAGTAGCCTGGGAAGCTGTCTAGTTATGAGGGTAGGTTACCTAACTGCAGTTCAAATGCTAATCGCGACTAGCATCGCTAGTTGGTTTTAACTTTACCGAGGCTGTTTATACTGAATTGCAACTGCTGTTTTGAAGACAGTTTGGAGCCTGGCAGACGTGAAGGCAGTGAAAGGTAATTAAATGCATGGTCCAAGTAGCCTGGAAAGCCAAACTATGTTAACTGTAGCCTAAGTTTAATATGGAACGAGTACGTGTTGCTGATATCATTTCGCAACTCATCGAGCTAGCAAGTCAAGCTAGTCTACATCAGGCAGTGCATAGATAATATTATTACACTTTTTTACAGTCAATGAAGCACCAAGTGAAAGTCAATGTTTGCTTTATATCCAGTGGCAGTGGTGCTGATGTCGTTTGAATAAGTACAGTAAACTTAGTCAGAAGATCTAAAAATATTTGCATTCATGCTAGCTGTATGGTCTATGTGCCACCTATGAATCCCCCTGTTGCAAGCTGCTGCCAAGTAGGCTGGTCATGTCTAAAGCGTGATTATTTTCAATAACTACTCCTCCTGATTGTTTGTCATTGACACCGTCAGGGTATGGCTTACCAAGACAGGGAGAAAGTAAGCTGTGTATGGCAGGTGCGTGTGGTAGGCTAGGCAAGGCAGTGCTATTCCATGTAAACTACAGTGGTGGACTGCGTGATCGCTGGTCAGGCCACCCCCAACCAGCAAAATGTGACGTGATATATATCTATATGTCTATATACTGTATCTATCTAGGATATCTGTATATATCTATGTATCTATCTATAATCTGCACTTTTTACTGCTGAACCGTGTCTTGCCCGTTTCTCTTTACTCCTCTCTCATGTCAATCTCAAGGGGGCTTGTTCAGTGGTCCCCAACGTGACGCAATAGAGTACATTGAGGGGGAAAGAAGAATCATTGCAAACCTCAAATCATTGCAACATCAAATAGGCCTACAATGGATAACAGTTTAGATGAGTAGTACCTAATGCAAATTTGTTTAATAATGCAAACCTTGCAATACGGCCTTTAACATATGTGATATTTTGGATACCCATTTCATTGCAGAGGATAGGGTAATTGTGTTTGAAGGGGACGTGACTTAACATAGGCTATAATTAACTATTTTTACGACTTGATTCAAAGCAAGGTCGGGGGCATATATATTTTTTTTACAGTTAAGAGTTTTCCGACACTCAATGTGTCGCTACCATGGCAGGATTTTTCTGCTTGGCTTTCGTTATGAAGCTTGACTTGACCTGTCATCGATGCTGCCCCGTCAGTGCAAACTACGCATATCCCTGCTAACTTAACTGGAAAGCTATACTGGACGCGTAACTGAAGCGTTCCGTTCGCGACGCGTACAATTCATTTTAGATGACTGGTCCATCTCCCACATCTGTTATAGCTACTTTAATAGTGGAAGCTAATTCAACACTTCAGTTCTGCACTGGATGTAGCTCCCCTGTACGCTCATGATTTGTAAAGCAGGCAACAATTCTGTTACCCTGAACATCTCATCTCCGGTAGCATTGTCCAGTTCTTTGCCAAATAAAATGATCTGAAATCTCATCATCCACGTATCTCACGTTAGCGATCAACTGGCAAGGCCAACTGGTCAGTGGAGTTTTTCCATTTCTTATGCAGCATCTGGCCCTAGCATCACTTTAACCATTTGCAGGCTAGAATGTTAAATTGTGTGGCTTTTTTAAATTTAGCAAACAAATCTGAAAAACGAGCCACACGCACGATAGAAAGCATAGCATTCAGTGTCTTTGTTCTGGTGCAGCACATTCCGAGGTTCATGTGGAAGCGAATGCACTCTCTTTAAAAACATATCCATTGCGTGCACCTGCATTCTGCCGTCTGCTGTCAATACAGAACAACAAACAAACAAACTTAATGTTAACGAAGTTGTTAACATTACGCCCTGAAGTAAAGTAAACTGTAGCCTATTGTTGTTTGTGCTGCAAAGAAAACTTGAATTGATATAATTGCAATATAATTATTATGGCCAAATTTCTTTTTATGAAATGATATATCAAAGCAGGTAGAAGTAACTGTAGTCACTTGACATTTCTGAGGATTTACATATTTCCATCAGGGCAGTGGTATAGAAATTCTTCAGTGGAGGGACCACACTAGTTAATCACGCCATCAACACCTTCTTACCTTTTCTTCTGTTATTACTATTCTTTAACTTTATGGTAGAAAGTGAGTCCAGCAAATTGAGAACCTAGGATCCTGTTTATGTTTATGAATGTGACTCCAGTATATGTTGAGACATAAGAGTGGAAAAGGGGGTTACATTTATATAATGCAAATGATTATGTTAACAATGTCATCGAATATGTTGTACAAACAAGAAGAGCGAAATGGTAAACTTTTAAGAAATCATCATCCACATCATAGTATGATGCTGTGTGGGGTTATGGACTTGACAGTTTTGCATGGAATTGCCCATGCAGTATATACATATTTAAGCAATATAGCACGAGTGGGAGTGGGTTGTTGCTAGATATTCCCACGGGTGTTGTTCGGCCGTAGCCTCCGGCCTCGAGGCTACGGCCGAACAACACCCGTGGGAATATCCAACAACAACCCACGATCACGAGTGCTATATTGCTTTTATACAACAATTCTACCACTTCTTTTTTGTGCTAATTTCCCATTATCATGTAAACGTTTAAATCGCTAAAACTGTCTTGTTTGTAGAACTAACTTCTCTCCGCCACAAATTTCTACTTCATGCAGGACAAACTGCCGTTACTAGTTCTAAATGGATGGTTGCTATGGCCAAAGGCCAGTCGTTAGTTCTAAAAGCACGTTGCTATGGCCAAAAGCCAGTCGTTAGTTCTATCTCTCCCGTTGTCAAGCAATGTAGAATCTAGCCTAATAAACGTTAGCTCGCATTGCGTCTGGTTAGGACATGCTTTTAGCTTTGAAACATCACTATTTTACTTAGCCTACATGCCATCCAACTAGCTAATATCCACCTCCGTCCTATTCTATGTTCTGAGCGTCTGTATTTCAGCTTGGATGCAACGTGACAGTTCGGTTTACACTTGACAATTTGACATTGTATCGCGGAGTGATTTATTATTAGCTGTGAAAAGTCCGAGTGGATTATCGTGGGATATCTCAACTCATGGAACGTCTCTCGGCCAATCAGAAACAAAGAAACCGCTTCATAGAACCCAATTGTTGTATAATAAGATTTGACACATTGCAGTTTTTTAATGGTGGGGTTATTTATAAATCAAAGAATTGTGGGTAGATGTGGGTGAACTGTGCAACATTTTGTGCAGTTTGTGGACATGAGGCAGACGTAACAGACAGATATTTGTGTTTGAGGGGGTGATGTGTATGTGTGTGTGTGTGTAAGTGTGTGTGTGTGTGTGTGTTTATGTGAAAGTCTTCGTTGCTGGTCAACTCAGCGACATGCAGTTTGTGGACAAGAGGCAGATGTAACGGACTGACGTTTCTGTTTGAAAGAGTTGTTTGTGTGTGTGTGTGTGTGTGTGTGTCTTTGTTGCCGGTGTACAGTATTTCTGAATATGAATGCTGTCTGGACAGGAAATGGCACAGCTTTTATCACATGCAACCAATCCAAAATCGATTTCATATTCAGAAACGTTAACCAGTAACAGCCTGGTTGCTTTGACATATCAAAACCAAATTTTATCCTATTACATCATTTGAACAGGTGAGTCGTCCTGTTTATTTTACCATCCATTTGAGGCTATAACACATTGCAACTTATTCAACAGTGAGTAAACTGCGGATGTTCCCGCATAACAGAATAGCTATAACATTAGGCTACTCGTATTTGTTCTAGAAACATGCCTAGTTCCTTAGGCTCCCTCCTTCCTTCAGTGGTTACGTGTTTCATGCTGGCTACACGAGAACAACTCATACTTAATTCAACACAAGGTCTACAGACCTTAGAGGTGTACATTTCATTTTCATACATCAAAGCGTTAGCCCTTGACAGCCAATCAAATTCTATGTTGAAGCGTCCAAACAGGAAGTGAGGTCAAATCTCGGAGACGCTTTGAGGTATTGAGACCATATTTGGCGGCATGATTTTGGACACCATCCAAAGTAGCCTCAGTAAATGTGTTGTAATTTGGCCACTAGGGGGCGCCGCAATTAGCAAAAATGCATTTTGGCTCATATCTCTTTACGTCTTTGGGATGACATCTACATTTTTACATTGGAGGTGCTCTGGGCCATACCACTGATGAATCTAGGCAACTTGTCAGGTCAGTGTAAGAATTCGGCAATCGAGGGCAACGCCGCCAAACTCGAAGCAGCTTCGCGTCTTGGCCAAACTTTGGCGCTTTGACCTGAGGACAAGCGGTCGTGTCTCCTACCGGGCGCTGTCGTGGCGCGTCTGAGCAAGCACACTTCGCACTTTCCCACCGGGAAATGCTATCTAGTTTAGGCCTACTGTTGTGTTTAACTCCAATTCCGAAATAAGCTACACAGCCTATTGGCTGACTTTTACATCTTGAGAGAATTCCTTCTAGGTAACGATCCCATTAGCTCACACGTCATGTCTATAATTAATGTAGCCTAGTGCTCACCAAAATCATAGAAGTTAACATTGCAAGACACTTAAATATTATAAATATTTTCTTTGACTTGTTAGATTTTTGAACATTCATTTTATTTAATGAAAACGATATCCTTGAACTATGCGTGACTACTTTCCTAAAACCGAATGAAGGTGAATTACTTTCACATATCTCTTAGTGACAGGCACTCAATTAGACCTACACACCACCCCTGTAATGACATTGAAGACAAGTGTAACAATAGTTTAAAATTCAATATGAAGTATTCAAATAACTGAATATTTTTAGCTAAGTAATTATGCAGATCCTAAAATATTATAAATAATTAACAAAATACATAAAGTTTATTCATTCAAAATATGAAATAGAAACAAGACAATCCATTTTCTGTGTGTGTGGAGGGTTGAGCAGATACTAGGATTGCCACTGCTGTGAATGATCTGTATCCCGCTTAAGGCCTATATTTATTACCTTCGCCAAGGAAGTTATGTTTTCGCCGGGGTTTGTTTGTCTGTCCGTCTGTCTTTGTCTGTTTGTCTGTTAGCAAGATAACTCAAAAAGTAATGGAGAGATTTCAATGAAATTTTCAGGGAAGGAAGAAACGAGTACATTTTGGGAGTGATCCGTAACACCGTTGGGATTCCGGAGCCGTATATGTTTTTCGCTTAGTGGTGTAATGGCATGGTATGGCCACGTGGTGGCGATCTGAATAGTTTAGGTTCAAATGTATGACAACCAGTGCTTAATTTGAGCCGGAACAAGCCGGAACAAGATCCGGAACCTCCGACGTTGGATCCGGCAGCTATTCAAGCCTTAAAGGAATAGTTCGGAATTTTGGACATAGGACCTCATTTCCAACTTTACCGAGGTGATATAGGTCGGTGGAGACCGTTTTTATCGCGTTTAGCCCCTTCCTTCAGTTGCAGCGTCCCCCTTTGCTAACGCTGGTTTTGAGCTAACACATTTCTACGGTAACATCAGTCTGACATCAACAACAGTCTTACTCACTCCACCGCACACCCGAGACAAGTCAATTAAATCGTCGGACTATCGATATACATGTCCGTGTTGATAGAATAATTTTAGAAATGAAACTAACCTTGCAACTCAATGATTTATTACATTTTGAGGGACTAGTTTCTCAATATCAATCCGCCACTGCCATACAGGGAACAAAGTAGGCTATTGCAATGCGATGCAAGGTTCGTTTTATTTCTAACATGGTTCTATCAACACTAGGCATGTGCATCGATAGTCTGACGTTAAAATGTATTTGTTTCGGGTGTTCTGTGGAGTGTTTTCAGTGGCAGGCTGGATGTTACCGTTGACTTGCGTTATCTTGGCACCAGATTAGCACGAGATGAACGCTGCAACTCATAGGAAGGGCAGAAATTCACTGAAAATGGTCTTCACCGACCTATATCACCCAGACTGAGTTGGAAATTAGGTCCTATGTCCAAAATTCCGAACTATTGCTTTAATTTGAGATCCGGAACCTCCGACATTGGATCCGGCAGCTATTAAATTAGATCCACCACCTCCATGACCATATCACAATGAAATAAAGCAAACAATAATTCATTCATTCATTAAATAAAAGTTCGTTCGGACCTTTTGGCCGCGGTCAACACTGTCCCCATCTCAAGTGCAGAGTGAGCGGGGTTTTTCGCAGATTAACTTGATTTGCGCAGCAAATAGAGCATCTCTTTTCCCCTCTACCATCTCCTCACAACTCTTTATTGGCCTTGTCGGCCCACTGCTTAAACTACCCGGTTCAATCCCATTCCCTACGTGAAATCATGGATTGCCAAAGGACATATCTGCACGGGATCTGAGGTGTAGGGAAATAGAGGCAGGTGTCTATCTATGGATAGCCTACTGTATGGGCTGTTTTGGACAAATAAGATATATGTGTAAGTAAAATGAAGTCTTAATTATTCTCTGCTGGTACCTTCAATATATTGAAGTCTTTGTTTTATTTGTTAGCCTAATTATTGATTCATTGTGTTGCGTTAACGTGTGTTTGGAGAGTTAACGGGCGAACTTTGAGTGAGTGTGCTTGTTTGGAGTTCATCCTTTTAGGCTACTCTGAGCGTTGTTCGTTGTGGTTAAAATAACCTTGGCTATACTGTCTTGCAGTGTTGGCGAAATAAAGCCTTAAACATGCGAATCTGCACTCTGTCTCCGCACTCGGTAAGTGGTTTAATTGTAGGCTACTAGTGCATACTGAATCGTTGTGCGTCGTCGTCCAGCCGACCCTTTATTTATTTATTAATTTATTAATTTATTTATTTTTTAGTCGCCGGATCCACCCATCCTCTGCGTTCCGGCACCTCCCACTTTACAAATTAAGCACTGATGACAACCTAGGAAGGACAATACAGGCGGAGGTCTGCGCTCTCTGAGTGCTTTTCTAGTTTTGTAATGTAATAAACACTGTCATACTTTTTTGAAAAATACCGCGATAATACCAAAAACCGTGATCATTTTGGTCACTATTACCATGGTGTTAAATTTTCATAACGTTACATCCCTAGTATTGATATTATTGTTATTAATGCTAATTTACTTAAGGTAGGTAAGGTAAGGTAAGGTAATTTTATTTATATAGCGCATTTAACGTGCACTGAGTGCAACCCAAAGCGCTTTACAGAACGCAGAGACAGTGCCGAAACGGACCCATGACAACACAACAAACAAATTCACAAGACACAAGATGCCGGACGGAGTGGCGTAATCTCCAGCGTACCCGTGACACCAAGACATACAAGACAGACAAACAAATAAACAAATGTCAAATAAATAATAAAACAAACAAACAAAAAAACAGAAAAGTCCACGTCAACTTAGTCCAATCGACTGCACTCAAGTCAGACAGCTGACAGAAGTCCCAGGGCAATGAAGAGGCACAGCCTAGCCTAGCTATCAGACCAACTGAAGACGGCGCTAGGCAGGCCGTCTGGAGAGCACCAGAAGCAGTATATGAGTATGACAGGTGTCTCGTTCTGCCTCCTTACCAAAGACTCTAGAGCGGACTAAGATGGATCAGTCCATATATTAGGAACAGCACTGTAGCCAGCGTCTGGGACTGTAGGCTTACCGACTTTTTAAAAACTGTTTACTGTTGTTATGTTCTATTGTAATGTTCATATTTTGGACAAAAGCATCTTCTAAATACCACAACCATAACCATTAACATCATTCTAAATAAGGTTGGTATAACTGCTAATGTCTTTCTATTCTTTGCTAGCCCAAAGTTCGCTGTGAACCTTGTCCTCTCAGCCATGGGGATGAAGTCAGAATAGGAGAGACTGTCCTTTCCTTTCATATCCACCCAGGAAATGACACCTGTGATGGCTGTGAACCTGGACAGATTATTGCTCACCTCAGTCGACATAAGAAAGAACACAACTCGGGTAATGTAATGTGCTCGCTTTCCAGTAGTTTCAATCACATGAATATTCACTCTGCCCATTTCATTGTTTCATTGATATTTCTATTTAACCCTCTGTAGTCGGGAGCTTTATTTTGAGTCATTTAAAAACAAGCCTAATGCCATTTCATTACACATGCATGATGTTGCTTTGAGCAAGATTCCTTAAGTTTCTACTTGAATTCATGAACATTAAATGTAATCTAGAATGTGACTGAGTAATGTGCAATCTGAATGTGTGAGAATGTGTGGTACGCAGTGTGTTGTTCATGGACTGGCAGAGATAAGTTAAAACTTGCTATAAGAAATACCCATCTTGGTGAATTAGCTTAGTCTCACAGCAAAAAAGAATGTTCCTTAGTCAATTTTATGAGACATTATACAGTGGGTACTGGCCGGTTTCACGCGTAATTCTCACGTGACCTCACGCATGAATCACGCACATTATATTTATTTTTCCCAGTGAAGCTGCAATGACCCAAAAAAACATTAGGTGGCACATGTGAGTAGGGTTAGGAATGTGGGCATTTAACACTAGCCTTAAATCAAACAAATCAAAAGTGAATTAAATCCCGAAGCAAGCTGAAAATCTTTTCTGCTTTTAATATAGCCTATTGATACGCTGCTCCAAACAATACGCAGTCTCACGATGAAACTTGTTATTATTTATAAAGGTGTCTTTGTTATTTTATGAAGAGGCATCTGGCTGTTAAGTTTAGGTTTGTTTTGCTGTCATTAATGGTTTAATGAGGTGATGAGGCCAGTGGCTACCTTACTTTTCGTTTTTGTGAATGTACCACGAGTCAAACTTTCATTTAAAAGCATAATTACGTTCAAAGCGCCATTTGTCCGTGTTGTCGTTTTTGGGTCAATTCATTAGCCTGACGAGCCAGACCCACATCAAGATGTAGGGTCTGGACACTCACCGTAGACAGGGCTCAATCGGAGGGGTGGGATAAACAGTTGTCCTTCAAATTCCCTCCCCGCAATAGGATAACGCTAAACGAATCATCTTCTTGTTTAAGTAGCAGGATGCGTAACCTTCCCTCTCCACGCAATAGGATAACGCTAAGCGAATCATCTTCTTGTTTTCAAATAACAGGATGCGTTACCGTCGCAACTTCTGGTCGCATGTCAGTCACCATTATGTTAAGCCCTGTGATTGGATCGCTGGTGCTGGGGGTTCTCAGCTCCCTGGCTCAATGGATCGTGCCTAGACTGCCCCACCAGCCAAATTACATTTGCTGCCGCTAGGGGCGTCTAGATTTCTAGGCTATCAATTCATCCCTTTTGTTTCAAATTTGCGGATAGGCCGATGGTATGCTTGTTTTTATGCTGGCAAGAAAAACAAAATGGTTCAAGAACGTTCTTGATTCTAAATGCAGGAAACAATTTAAAATAAAATGAGGCCACCGGGCCCTCAGGCCACCTTCATGAAGTCTGTTTCTGACAGTGTGGCCAGAGACATTAACACCAGAGACCTGCTAGAGGTCATTCTGTAAGGCTCTAGCAGGGCTCCTACTGTTCCTCCTTGCGCAAAGGAGCAGATACTGGTCCTGCTACTGGGTTAAGGACCTTCTACCACTCTGCCCTGCTCTCCCAGAGCAACTGCCTGTCTCCTGGAATCTCTTCCATGCTCTTGAGACTGCAGTGGGAGACACAGCAACATTTTTGGCAATGGAAAGTATTGGTGTGCCATTCTGGAGGAGTTGGACTACCCTGTGCAACCTCTGTAGGCTCCACATACTGACTTATGCTACCAGTAGTAACACTGACCCTATCCAAATGCAAAATTAGTGAAACATCAGTCAAGAAGGATGAAGATGGAAAAATTACCAGTTGCCATCCCCTGTAAAGCCATTGCTGTTTTGGGGGTCGTCTCACAGTTGGCCCTCAAGTACACCTGTAGTAAATTTTGTTGACATCAAAGCAGGTCAACCTGATTCACAACCACCTCTGTTACATAACTGGCCAGATCAATATCCCACAAGTGTGACTGACTTGATGCTATACTCCTATGAACCAGTGTTCCCTTTATTTTTTTGAGCAGTGTATATTCCCTCCATATGAATGGTTGCCATGCAACAATAAGACGCAGCGACTCTAACTTTTGTGCTAGCGCATTGCTATAGAACGAAATGCGGTCAAGGTGTGTGTTTATCGTGATATATACAACGGCATCGAACGCGATTCAGCCAATCATAATCAAGGACCGGAACTATCCGTTTTAGAAAGAGTGTTAAACATTGAAAGAGAGTCCATGACAGGGGCGAGGAAAAACTCCCTAGAATTGGAGATACATAAAGGAAGAAACCTCAGACAGATCCACGACTCAAGGGCCCAACCCATCTGCCTAGGGTCAGTTACAGTACAGTAGGTCATTTGTAGTATCAGAAAGTTCAAATAGTGATACATTTCACACTGCTGTGTGAATCACGGAACATGTGAGTGAAATGGCCACTTCTAAATGGGACCCACTGTAGGTGAAGGTTTTCCTCATTGTGTCATAGTCATGTTAGTCAGTGTGTACGAGAATAGTCGTTAGGGGTGCAAAACCAGAGGGGTAGGCATTCGCCAGCTTACCTTGGATTCCAGGCCAACTCAAGCTACAGGCCCCACAGCCGACCAGTATACAGAAGGGGGGATTGTCAATGTCCCAAAATCCTAAACATCCTACACAAGTCTTTGTTGAGGCAAAGTTCAAAGGTGAAACCCCAGACTCACCAAGGGGCTGTATCCTCCCCAAGCAACAACGAGCGCTTCATCCAGCACAGCGAGTCTCCCACATCGCCAACCTGAGCTGCTTCAATCTCTTCACGAGCTAATGAGTGGCACTGAGGTGAGCCTATCAATCTCTATAAATTAGGACAAGGTTTTGAACAGGAGTCTTAATTTGAAGTCCTTTTGTGTCAAGAAGAGGAGTAATCCTTAGGCTATCCTTTTCAACACATAAAATCACCTCTCTGTTTTCCTTGTTCAACTGAAGGAGGCTCTGAGCCATCCACTTGTTAATCATATTGATACATTTACTAAGGGATTAAAGAAGACCATGGCCATTGGTCAATTTGGGTGCCATCGGCATAGCTACATTGGGTACGGGTTGAGAATGCACCTTTTGCCACGGCAATCCAGTCATCCAATCAGTAAGCAGCAGAAAAACCATCCGAACTGAGTCCATGTGATTGCGGGTGATTTTAATAAAGCATGCTTGAAGTCAGCGCTCCCCAAATTCACTCAATATGTGAAATGTGCCACCAGGGGAAATAACACTCTTGACCATGTCTACTGCAACTTAAAGCATGCTTACAGGGCAGTGCCCCTCCCTCACCTGGGGCTCTCAGACCACCTCTCTCTGCTCCTCTTTCCTATCTACACCCCTCTTAGGAGGACAACGAAGCCATGCACTAAAACCATCACGACATGGCCAGAGGGGGCGCTGTCACAACTCCAAGACTGCTTCTCAAGCACTGAATGGGCCCTTTTTGAACAGGGGGATCTTCAGGAGCATACAGAAACTATCTTTACAGAGAATCATAATAAATGCAGAAAAAATCATTGGTTGCCCCCTCCCCCCCTGTCAGATATTGCACTCAGTCGCACTCTTTCAAGAGCCAAGAACACCATCAAGGACAATACTCATCCTGGCCACCATTTGTTTCAACTGTTACCCTCTGGTAGGCGTTATAGGTCCATACAATCCAGTACCACAAGATTTAAAAATAGCTTCTTTCCAAACGCAATAGTCTCCCTAAACAAACAATAGCTAAACCCAGTCACCTAGTGTCACTTCTTGCACTTTAATATTTGCACTATCTGACCATTGCTCTGTTTACTCTTTTATTGTGTTTTATATGTGTTTGTGTGTTTTTATGTCTTATAATGATTATTTATTGTATGTGTGCACCCAGTGGAGTAATTTTTTTTTTTTTTTTTAATGTCGCTTATAGAGCGCCAATACATTACACATGTCTCAAGGCGCTTTACAGAGTGTTAAGACATTCAAAGAGAGCCCATGAGTAACAGGGGCAAGGAAAAACTCCCTAGAATTGGAGATACATATAGGAAGAAACCTCAGACAGACCCACGACTCAAGGGCCCAACCCATCTGCCTTGGGTCAGTTACAGTACAGTCATTTGTAGTTTGAAAGTTACAATGACAATGAAAGTTCAAATAGTCCAGTGTAGGGAATAAATTGTCCATTAGTAATCCATTAGTTATTTCTGAAGGTGATGGGTCGCTGGGATCCGAGGGCCAAAGATTCGGGCAGGGAACCACAGCAGGCGATGTTAGGGCAGTCATAGGGATGGCGAAGGCAATGGCGATGGTAGGGCAGTCAGAGGGATGTGACTTCAGGTGTGATGAGGGACAGGCACAGAGATGGTTGATGGCTGGTAATGGTTTACCTCACAGGTGAGGTATAGGGGAAAGGGAAGAGAAATAGAGTGTGTTAGTATTACTGTAAGTCAAATTAAGTATTAATAAGTATATCAATGGTGATATAAATGGTTATACTATAGAGGGTTTACAAAACGCTTTTACACACCTCTTTTATGGGGACAGGTGCGTAGGAATAGGTTACCCAGTTAAACCCGAAGAGGCATCCCGCACATCGTCCACCACGCATGAAAACATCCACCCACCCACCACGCACGCAACATCCACCCACCCACAATGCCCCCCCCAATGCCCCCCCCCCAGGCGAACCCACACACCACCCCTGAACCGCGCGTCGGAGCAGCATGGCTGAGCATGGCCAGCCAGAGTCCGCCCACAGGCGGCGCCACCCATCCGCAGACACCCCCCACCACCATCCGCGAGCAGAGAGAACGGGGCCCGCGCCAGCCCCACCCCAACCACAACACCACGCGAACACACACCACGGCCCGACCAGGACACACAGTCTGATCCGCCCCGCCGCCCAGGCCCCCCGGAAGCAGCGCCCCCAGAGCAAAAGTCCAGAATGCTTCATGTCTTTGGACGTGTCATCCTGTCATCCTGTTGACAGGGTCGGGAGGCGTAGGGAGGCGATGTAGTGTAATTAAAAACGTTAAAATCATTGGACATTGCGCTCTAAAATCATTGGAGTAGCGCTCTAATCTCGTTGTATTGCGAAGTACAATGACAATAAAGGCATTCAATTCAATTCAATTCAATTCAATTCAATTCAATTCAATCCCGAGGAGATCCCGTAGGCTGTCAAGCCGATTTTTTTCAAGGCTAAGGCAATGTAGCCAAACAACCACCAGGTGGCTGAAAGTTTCAACCCGCATTTCAACTGCATTTAATGATGAAGACCGCATATCCGTCAATAGTTGACTCCTTTAAACTCATTTGATCATTAAAATGAAGGCGAAATTAATCAAACGATGTTTCAATAAGCCATTGTTGAAATGAATGAAAATCGTTTTAGAAAATCGCCTATAGGCCTATCAGAAGGAAATAGCCTTCAATTCAACCTGAAAGACTCGATAGGCAACCTTAAGTCCCTTTCCCACATGAGCGAGACATCCGGATGTCAAACGGATATCAAACGGGTGGCTGTATGTGGGAACGCAAAACTCGGGTATTTTCTTACCCGGAACTCATCCTACTAGCCCCCTAGTACTACTTCTAGATGTTACCCGGGTGCGCTTAGGTGGGAACGCAGCCGGCACAGTTCTGGGTAGAGATGGGGGGCGTACCGATGACGTATAGAAATGCGCCCTTGCAGCCTGCTTGCAGTGCGAGGCAGAAAGTACAAATTGCCATGGTAACGATAAACATTGCCCTACGAGTATGAACACAGACGAGAACACCGGAGTACAGAAAACAGTGACATTTTGTTGTGTACGTACAATACAAATTTAAACTGCAATCACGTTGTTGTGTTTGTTGCGGGACAGGCAGGATTATCCTTGCAAACGTGACTAGCTTGAAGTGTAGTCGATTAGCTTGCAACTAGCTGTTTATTACAGTGGTTAGCAATTAACAGCTAATAGTTAACGTTGCTGTTATTTAGCATTGTTGCTTTTTGTAGGAGTTGGGAAGGAGCCTCAGACCTCTGTGTGCTGTTTATATATTTTCCAGGTGTGTCATTATTTTCTATTCATTTGTTGAGTTGGATGTTTATACCAGAGAGGATTGAAGTAGAGCTTTGTTTACTGTGGTCCTGGCGTTAGCTATTTTTTCCTCTATGCTAGCTCCCGCTGACTAGCGAGCTAACTACTTCTGTTGTTTCATGATGTTTTGGATCTGATGTAAGTTCGCATCATCCAGGCAACACAGCACAACAACGCATTTATTTAGCGTCATCTCCCTCCCCCTGCAAGTGCTGACATTGCCCCACCCCTCGCGGCTCCTACTCGGGTCTAGTGTGAACACAATTACCCGTATCTCACTCGGACATAAAGCTCATGTGGGAAACGTCCGTGTCGTGCCTCTACCGGGTAAATATGTCCGGGTAACTTCTAGAAGTTATGTGGGAAAGGGACTTTAGATTAATTCATTAATTCATTGCGGTTACAAGACCGCATTTCCGTGAATAGGCTATAGTTGTCAAGGCGAAGACGAAAGGGATGGACAAGATGGACATTAGGCTACATTTATATGCTAGGCCTAACTTAGAAATTGTATTTATAGGCTATTTCAAAACGGAGGCATGCGTTCATTTTAACCGGGGATGCTGGGTACCCAGCACTTTTTGTTATCACAGATTTTGTCCCCACCACTTTTGACAACTGAAAATAAAATGTATTTAACATAAATCTCTTTAATACATGCCTACGCTTGACACTTTACTTATAACCATACATGCACGGAGAAGATTGCGCATTTTGTAACATTGTAACAATGGATGGTCAGCTATATGCGATAGGGCAGTGAGGGTGATTCATTGTAACCATCGACTAGTAGGCCTAGCTCCGCAAAATAACTTTCTAGCAACATATATAGATCTAGGTATGCATGTTCATGTTGATTCAGAGATAGGCATAGGCTACCGTAGGCTACTGTGCGTCAAGCTACGACAGCGTTTTATCATGTGGTGAATTAATGACATGTCAGAACTTTTGATCGGCGTTTCAAGTGCATGCCGCAAATGTCAAATAAACTCGACTGACTGAATTACAAAATGTCACTGCCCCCCGGGAAAGTAGATTTTCATGAGGATTACTCTGCAAACCAAAGCATACTAACCAGGCATAGGCGTAATTGAACTGAGAGACCACAGCTGTGGCGCAACTGGTTGGGACGCCTGCAGCACACGCTGGCGACCCGGGTTCAATTCTCACTCTGTGATCCATTCCGGATTCCATCAATAAAAGGCATACATTGCTCCAATAAAAGATATATATATATATAAAAATGAAAGATATTCTCAATTTTGCAAACATTTTTTATGTTTGCGATGTCTGCTGAAAAGAGCTATATTTTTTTCTAAATTTAAATCTATGTGAATTCGTGGTTCAGCATTCACACACACATTTTTACATAATTAGTGTCAGGCTCAGTCAGACCAGTGTCTGTCGAGAGAGGGGGGGGCGGAGGCAGTCGTCCTCAATGCCGCATAGGTGATGAACTGGTTAGACGAGTGAGGGGGGATGATCACACAAGACAATTGCTCTTCATGCAGCTATTACAATAGTGTGTTATGTACTGTAGGCCTAAAGTGCTGCGCCGACATCGGCCGTCTGTAGGCCTATACCGTCTTAAGCGTCTTTGTGCATCTCCGAATCCGATGGAGACTGAAAGTTGGTACAAAAGTAAATGCTTCAACAGAAAGTCTATGCCACTGCTCAGGGTGAAAGGATATAGTGAAAGCCTATAGTCTAAAGGCAGCGATTCCCAAACTTTTTATTTTAACGCACCAACTTCAACATCTTCATTTAGGCCTTAAGCCACATGCTAAAAGGGCAACACGGGTAAAAAAAAAAGGCCCTCGCTTAAGACACGACCACACAACAGCATATCTCATTCTCACGCAACATTTTGAATTTAGCATTCTGAACGTGAGTTATGAAACGTCAAGTCATGGTATATTCCCTATGCGGGACATTCTTTTTCTTAGGCTCAATTATATCCTCCTGAGTTACGGCCCCATAACTATAGCTATCAGTGCGCATTGGAGGTCTTTCACAGAGTGTTGAAGAATGTTGAAACAAAGCCCGTCACAATAATGCAGCACACTGATATGGAGTACCTCCTCACCTTGAGTGTCTGAAAGCTGCTGTAGGCTAGGCTACTCTCGCAGTCCATATCTTTAGTCTACTGCCTTCTTTCATTCTTTTCGAAAAGTGGATAGCCTATTGTGGGTGAATACAGTAGCCTAGGCTACGATAAATAAGTTTTGGCCTTAGTCTTACAGACGGCTGTCGATTTTGAAATGTAGCCCACTTGCGAAATTGGACGTGGCACATAGCCTAATTATTAGGCTACTGGATTTAATATAGCCTAGCAAGTCCATAGACTTCATCCTATATTATATGCTTTAAAACTGAAATGTGCTGCGGGGAAGCATTGGGGAAGTCAGTTTAGGTTGTCCTGTAACAATTTGCCTCTTATTATAATCAAGAGTAGGCTATACTGCCACTACGCACATAATATAAGGTTACGGGTGGATGTGAGGAACCGCATACAAAAGAAGGCCTTGAGTTAACGGACAGAAGGCCTGTTTACATGTCAAACATGCATTAAATCTAAGAAACGAAAAACACAAATATCACACTGTATTGTGTCGTAAACAGTTAATGAGTTCGTGGCCACCTAGCGCACAACTGCATTGCGCAGTGAGCTGAATGCCCAACACTTGCTTATTAACACAAAGCTTTGTAAAGCACTAACAACCACCCCCAAAGTTCATTGTCCATAAGTCCAAACAATAAGCATAAGAATCCGACAGTCCAAAACGATAACGAGATCTCCCAGAAACAAAAAACAAGTTTGTTGAGTAGTCCTTCCAACAATCTCAGAGTTCAACATTCTGAATACCGTTGCGGTGGTGAGCGATGCAGACACCGGAGACACAAAACTTTAAGAGGTTTACGCTGACGTAAAGGCAACTGCATTGTGTTGATGCAGAAGCATAAACTCTGTTCACCAGCACATCAGTGAGGGTGTGTAAGCATACACAAATGTATGGGCGTAAAAGCAACAATGTTGATTTGCATGCAACTATGGTTAGGCTCGTGACTTTTGATCAGGGATTGCCCACAGGCTGTATGTGTCTGTCCTGGACAAACAATCCATGGAACCCCCACCTTGCAACTTGAAGGACATAAAGGATATATGCAGCTAACATCTTATCGCCAGATACCACAGCACACCTTCAGCGGTTTAGTGGAGTCCATGCCTTGACGGGTCAGCGTTGTTTTGGCTGCAAAAGGGGGACATACATAATATTAGGCAGGTGGTCATAATGTTATGGCTGATCTGTGTATATCGTTAGACAAGCATTTCATCTCATTTTGAAATAAACAATGCAATGAATATGCAAGCACATCAGTAGACATTCTCCCACATACCACGACAATAATAGTTGTCTAGAATGATTAAAGGTTGGGTACGGAATGAGCAAAACGGACGGCAGAGTTTGAACATATACAACCTCAAGTCCCGCCCTCCATGCACGAGCGACAATTCAAATGCGCAGCGCGAGAGCGAGCCAGGCTAAATGAAATGCCATCCTGGCGTCTACAGCACTATGAGCTCTTGTCTCCATACAATCACTCACATCAACTTCCCCAATTACATTCTTTATTCACCTCCAAAGGGTTGTAGTACATATGGTTCAGTAGCCATAGGTGTGTATATTTGAACAGAATCTGGTTTGTTCTTACCAGGGCGATTATCTCCTGAAATATCCGAGTTTAGTGCTGCCCCGTTGGTTCGCCTATTCCACGTAGCTCCAAGCTGTTAAGTTTCGATTTCATGTTTACAGCACTCTTCGTGTCATCGTAAAATGTAATTTTTGCTACATAGCTTATTTATTGCGTGGGTGATTGAGTTTCCGTAGGTATCCGCTGCCTTAGTTAGTTTGTATAGAAATGAAGTGACACATACAACAAGAGGGGAACATGGACGTGCAGCAGCAGGCAGTTGGTTTCGTTTCAGCACTGACTCGCGGTCACCAGCTTTCGAAAGGGTCGCGCGCGGTGGGGAGGGGGAGTAGGAAGAGGAGTAAGACGTTAGATTGACGAACGAGCTGTGAAATGATGGTATGGGGTGAGGAATTCTATTGGCTGGAGTTTTTCGAGCCCTGCCCGTTCCGCAGATGATTGACGTGTTTAATTTCCATTTCAGTGCTTCCAACTTAGTGGCTATAAGTGGGTTAGGAATAGGATTTCAAGTGATTTTGCAAAAATGGCCAACAAAGCTAATTCCATACCCTACCTTTAAGTAGCAGAAATACTTTGAAGAACACTTTAAAGATTTTACAATTTTTCCACATTTTCTAACTCAAATCCAAAGTTGCCTTTAAAACGTTTCATTTCCTCATAGAAAACATTATTGTACACATGATATTTGCACCATTTGCTTCTGTTCAAAGATCCAAAATCCAATTGACTTTGCTACAATTGCTTTAATTTTTGACAAAAACTGAACCCCGACTGCAGAGGGTTAGATAATTATATATCTGTAATGAAATTGAGTATTTACCATCGCAAATTGAGTATTTCTGACATTCCGGTTTGATTGTGATCAAAATAAGATTACTTTTTTCCCCAGGTCATGTAGTAGGAGAGAACAAAGAGATCCAGAGGCAAAGAGAGCTAAAACAGATGAAAGTCAAATATGGTCTCAAGGTCAGTTTCTGTTATTTGCAGTGGGCATATTCTGTATAAGTATGACATTCACTATCTGTTAATTCCAGGAACATGTGTCTTGTCTGATCTTTGCATGTCTTTGGAACCATTGGTCTGACAAAGCACACTTGGCAGGTGTCTTGTTAAGGCCTTATGTGAGTGCACAGTGCTGTGTTGAGTTAGAAATTGTTTGGATTAGAAGGATTAGGATTTAAACAAGAAGGCTTTATCGGGTCTTTCACCTCTTGCCACTCGCATTCACCCTCCCTTCCTCTAAATACCACAGCACATCACAGCATACTAGGGGTATAAAGATTAACCGATATGTATCGGAAATCATTCTGAACGTTGCATCGGAAGGCAAACCCCTGGATCGGTTTCAATGTATTATGAACCGATTGATGAATCGATTATAATCAATGACTAATCGGAAAGCTAACGTTACAAATTAACGTTATACCAAAGGACACCAAGGAGCAACAGGTCAAACTGTCGACTGACACCACTGTGCCACCTCCTCAACCTGATTCAAGTATGCTTGTTTGTTATTGTTGCTAATCAGGCCCATAACAACCCAGTCAGCACAAATAGAGACAAATACGTCTCCGAGACGCCTGGAAAAGATCTGAACAGCTTAATTACATCGCGTTCCATTTAGAACGTCTTATTTTGATCTTACAAACAGCGGCGGCATCTCACTGAGAATGTGTGTCGTAGTTCTAGAACTTTATCATATTTAATACCTTTATAAGATCTTTGTAAGACGTTAGGGAGATGGATGTCCTATTATGACGTATTGATGAGCATCTGGGATACGGCTGCTAAACGCTGTTTGAAGAACTTAGCAAGACGTATCAGATACGTCTGCCAGATGAGCAAACGCTCTCTAGAATACATCTGCAAGACGCCTTCCAGACCTTTCGGACACATCTGCAAGACGCCTTGCAGACGTTCTTGTGCTTACTGGGAACAGTGTCATCTGCAAACTTGATGATAGAAGTGTGACCACTGTTGGCTTTGCAGTCATGCGTGTAGATGTTGTACAGCAAGGGGCTCAAAACGCAACCTTGAGGGGCACCATTGCTGATGGTTAATGTGTCCGCTGTCAGACCACCCACTCTAACCACTTGTGAACGGTTAGTGAGAAAGTCAAATATCCAGTGACAAAGCGAAGAGTTCAGTCCCAGGGCCTTCATCTTTGTGATTTAGGTGAGGGGTACTATGGTATTGAAAGCTGAACTAAAGTCAATGAACAGCATTCTCACATAGTTGCCCTTCCCCTCCTCAAGGTGAGTTAGAGTGGTGTGTAGAAGATTTGAGATGGCATCTTCTCTGGAGCTGTTGGCTCTGTAGGCAAACTGGAGGGGGTCTAAGGAGCTAGGGAGTGATGAGTAGATCATATCTTTCACCAGCCTCTCAAAACACTTCATCACTGTAGACGTCAGCGCCACAGGGCGGTAGTCTTTTGAACATGGTGGACTCTTGTTCTTCGGCACAGGAACAATAGTGGACTGTTTGAAGCAATTGGGAACTATCTCTTGAGCCTGCGACATGTTGAAGATGTTGAACATGTTAAACACAGGGGCTAACTGAGTAGCACACGAGTTCAGTACTCTATTAGAATGCCATCCGGACCAGCAGCTTTTCTGCAATTGACCTTCCTGAAGACATTGATCACGTCGACCTATCCCCGCTAGCATCACAACACACTGTAGCTTATACTTGGTCTGTGTCCTTAACATCAAAGCTAGCATAAAAAGCATTAAGTTCATCAGGGAGGGATTTACTCACATTTGTCATTGGAGGGGTCTTTCTCTCAAATCCTGTGATGGTTCGTAGTCCCTTCCACACACGTGCTGGGTCACCCTCCATAAGCATCTTTGATAGTCTTCCTTACACTGTAGCATGCTGCTTTGTAATCCAACATATCACCTGAAATAAGCCCAGCATTACAAGTGGCAGTTTGTATCTTCAATGCTGTTTTTACTTCTCTGTCTACCCATGGTTTCTGATTTGGGAAGCTTCGGATCTTTACAGTTGGGATGATGGAATCAGTTAGCAGATTGATGTAACTCGATGTCAATGAGTTTACGGAAGTAGCATTAACAGAGGTAGTTCGAAACATCTCCCAGTCAACGTTGCTAAGAGCGTCCTGTAGCCTGGATTCCGATTGGTCGGTCCAGCGCTTGACCTCTTTCGTCACTGGGGATTCCCTCAGACATCTCTGTTTTAAAGGCAGCAGGAAAACTGCTGCATGATCTGATTTTCCGAAAGCTGGTACAGACTTAGCTTTATAACTCTCCTTGAACTGAATGTAGCAGTGATCCAGTGTGTTGCCACCACTCGTGGGGAAGTGAATGTGTTGAATAAATTCAGGCATGGACCAATGTAGATGAAGCCTACTTGATTGAAATCACCTGCTAGTATAAGCGCAGCATCTGGATGCTTGTGTTCTTGTTTATTTAACACTTCCTGCAGCTCTGATATAGCGTTATCTGTGTTGGCTTGTGGAGGAGTATAAACGGCCGTGAAAATGACAGAACTGAACTCACAGGGTAAATAGACGGTTTGACAGACGACTGCCAGGTGCTCCAGATGAGGCGAGCATGACTTTGAGAGAACGATGACATTACTCGGGTCACACCACTTGCTGTTCGTCATAATGCAAACACCACCTCCCTTCGATTTCCTAGACTCCTCAGTCCTGTCGGAGCTAGTGGCAGAGAAAAACTCCGCTGGAGTGATGGCACAGTCTGGTACACGTCGAGTTAGCCATGTCTCAGTAAAGCATAGGATGTTCCAGTCCCTGATGTCTCTTTGAAGCACAAGATAGGCGGAGCAACCAAAAAGGCGTCCCAATGTGGCGGCGCCATGGCGTCATGGATGTTGAAATATATGAAAAAACGTTTTTAATACGTAACATGTCTCTAACCTCAAGACAGAGATTGCCTTTGGATGTAGTTTACCTGTAAGCAAGAAAACATTCAGCAGATCTTAACCTCAACATGTTTAATTTTTTTGGTAGTTTATCTGTCGGGAACAATGCAGCGGACCTTATTACATGCATATTTATCACAGTCAAAGCCATAACAATATGTGTAGATGTGTTGGCTAATTTGCAACACCAGGGGGGTATTTCACAAAACCAAGATAGGGGATTTAGACAGGCTTACTGGGTTATCCTGGATGAACATAGCCTTGACTTGGTTTCACAGAAGAGATCACATATAAGTTACCATGGGAATTTATACTTGGAAGCTAGCCTGCTCCCGACCAGGCTAACAGCCAAGCTAAGTTAATTCTAATGGTAATTACATGATCTGATTGGTTCTGCTAGCTGTCATTCAAATCAGACCTCCATGCGATTTTTTCAAAGAGCTGTATTCCATTTATATATTATTTGCTACTTGCATTTACTCGCAAAACATAGCAGAATGTCTGCCTAATACCATATGGATGTCATGTAAATTATGGTGGCCTTATAATTAATAACATACTCGTTGTTTGCTTCTTTTATGACGGACGTTTGATGAATAGCCTCCTGTAGTTGATTGGAAGTGGAGGGGACATTTTTTCGAAGGTGTTTTCAACTAATTCGGCTTTTAAGACAAATTAAGATATAGTCATACTGTGTTCATCTTTGCGGTGGCGAAGTGCTTTCTTATGACGTTGCGTGCCGAGACAAGGAAGCTCTCACACGTGGGTGCATACGTATTTGCATTCACTTGGTCTGCCACACCCACTCCCGATATGTAACAGAAATACTCATGATTCCCTTCCAAAAAAGTACAACTTTACCTCGTTGTTAGTCTATATCAAAAGCGGTTGTTCACTTTGTGTGCAAGACGCTATTTTTCGCGTCTTTTTTATTCCCACCGTGAGTTATTTGGGGGAGAAACGAGAACGCGCACAGATACCGAATAACTTACACCTGGCTTGACCTAGCCGCCTCAACTCATCTGCGCTCAGCATTAGTGAAACGTATTTAGCATGTTTACTTTGACCAGGCTTGGTCAACCTCGTGTGTCGTCACTTATCTTGGATCTACTTACTCTGGTTTTGTGAAATAGGCCCCAGTGCCCAGCCTTTCTGAAAAGATAATCCAAATATAATTTTAAAAGAACTACATAGTGCGAGTAACACAATCATGCAGCAGATACATTGTATACTATTATTCCACTGCTTGGTTGAATTCCCCATTGTCCTGCGTTCTATGAGGGGGTGCATTAACCGTATACTATTTGCACACCTATGAAGTAGTTCCAATTTGTTGGCCCTGTCCAGATCTCCCTCCATAGAGCTGCTACTCTTCCTCAGGCCAGTGATGGTCTTCATTCCGTCCCAGACCTCCTTCACATTGTTCTCCTGCAACTTCTGTTCCACCTTCTTTCTTATGTTTTAAGATTTGTGTTCACACAAACTTACCATCATGGTTAAAAAGGACAAACTTTCATTTGTCTCTCTTATTTTCTTTTATGTTACTATACTTTCCCTGTTTATTTCTGTTCTGTTTTAATTTTTAAGTGATTTTGCACCATAAATAATAAACTAATTATCATGACTTGTTTGTTTTACTGTAGTCAATGTTGTTATATTTTTATTGTAATATTTACTTTTATTGTTATTGTAATTAAGATATTGAGAGTTGCTTTGGATACAAGCTAAATACTAGATCCATATTACTGTTTATGAAAACAGTCTGTACACAATCTTTGTGTTGAAAACAGAACAGTGACTTTGAGGCCACCAAGGCTCTTAACAACCCCATGTATAAAGATCGGGCTAAGACCAGGAGATGGATTGTTGGCAGTGAGGGAACCTTCTACAGGGATGATTCTCCTTCCTCTGTGCATGTGTGAGTGCCTTTGACACACAGATCCTGTGTTTTTTTGCTGTAATTTTTTTACTTTTGTTACCTCTTGTTACAACTATATTGCACATGTTGCTCCCTACTCTTTTGGCAGTGAGATCAGCGAGGTCAACAAAGGCAGGAAAATCCTAGAGAAGATGGGATGGAAAAAGGGGGAAGGGCTGGGAAAGGATGGTGGTGGAATGAAAGATCCTGTAAGTAAAATAGCCCTTTCAGCTTTTCAGGCTTTCAGTTTCTTCAGAACACAATGTTTAAATTGTTGAAGGTATTAAACTGGTATTTTAGTCTTTTATTTAGTTATTAATGATGAGACACTGTACTGCCCACGGTAAACCTATCCCCTTCCCCACCTCCCCAACATTTTAAATCAATTGTATGTGCCATATTGCTATGTAATAGGGATGTAATTATTACCAGTGTTACGGTAAACCATGATAAAAATGTTGAGGATAAGAATTAGCGTTTTCATTTAAAATATCCTAATTATCACGGTTGATTACCACGGTGTGTAAACCGTGTGTTTAATCCTTCCCTGCTTCATCCGAGGCTGCCTTTGACATAGGCCTGGTAGGCTGCAATGAACTGGTACTCCACTGATTCTATTGTCTAATTGATGGATTTAACCACAATTCGGATTAAAAGCAAAACGTGCACTGTATCATGCAGCCTCCCTGCGTCTTTTTATGTGCACCTTCACATTAAATCCATTCCACTAACGGTATCAGGAGTTTTGTTTTGAGCACTTACTGGGTCTCACTCATTGGATCCAAATAACAGAAATAGCCAACTCCAAGTCATGGTAGAGTAAGTTAAGCTATAAGCACATAGCCAAACATTTCCAAGGAAAAAGTGAACGGGACAATGCCACAGTAACCTACTTAGGCTATGGAATTTAGTTCATTTAGGCCTACAGTTGGGTTTAACACTAGAAGCGCCAAGCGCCGGTCATTTGACCGCTGAGACGTATTACTTGAAGCGCCGTGTAAGTTTGACCTGGATATACCTAGAACTGCCGGGCTGCAGTCTTTTGACCGCAGTGATTTAAAAAAGATATATATTTTTTCACTCGATTAAATTCCAGGACCCTACGTTCACGACTTTTCCTAAATACGCGTGTTTTATCACCCAGTATTTTTACATGATCAAAAGCACACCGGTACAAGCTAGTTTAGAGCTATTTTGCTCTTATGTGACAATCTGCTAGTCTCACGTTCGGCCATGTTTTTTTCAGACTGCTCTTCTCTTTCCTCACAGCAGATGTCGCAAGGGAGTTTCCTGTCAGTCAGGCATGAGAATAATATTTTACCATATGTATTATATATGTGATTTATTTTAATACGTATTTTTCATTTGCATGGCATAGTCTATGGAGGCGATTTACAGTGGTAAAATGCAAGTTTGTTTTGAAAACGTTGCGACGTTGTTCTGTTAGGCAGGCCCACATGTGTAAAAATTATTTTCAGCTGAAATTCGTCGTAGCCTATTTAAATTAGTTTCGGCCAAATCATTCATCTGCGCTCAACTAACAAAGGACATTGGCAAGCGATTTTTATTAATTATTTCCAATTGAAACTCGTCAAATTTAAATTCGTTTCGGCCAAATCATTCATCTGCGGGCAAACTGTTCTTATGCATTTATTTGGGCTTAGGCCTACTTAGTATGCCTACGTACATTCATAGTTGTATATCTTCTAAGTTGTATATCTTCTATAGTTGTAGGCTATCTTTTAAAGCTAAGACTTAAATGTGTAAGCATTTTCTTACATATTTGCTGAACTGACTGAGTTACGTCGCGTCAGACACCTGTTTCCAATACACTTGAGAATTAAACGTCAAGTGGCGCAACGTTAGCTCCCTCATCTAACACGCAGTCGACCCGGGTTCATATCTCGGCATGAGCGAAATGTTGTAGCTTACAGATGGTACGGGTTGAGAATGCTCCTTTTTTTCCCGCACATGGGGAATGCCGAAGGTGCGGTATTGTAATTAAAACTGCAACTGCAGGGGGGCAACATAAGACCGCCCTAATAACATGCAGGTTCGGCTCATGCCGGAAAAACATTCCTGTCAATGGAGAGGGAGAGAAATGCTTATTAGGCCTACCTTCTTTCAATGAAACAGCAGTGTCTGCTCAACTTATCACGGATATGCTTCATAGGTTAAGTCACAAAAACGAACGCAATGTTTAGGACAATTAGCTAAACGGGGATGCCTTTGCTAGCAAAAAAGTAGGCTAGTAATTTTGTACATTTCCATTACGTTAACTTTCTAAAGCATGCAGTTTAAGAAGGTTTGTGCGTGTTACATCTACATAAAAAGTGCATGTTACATTTAACCCCGCGCTCTGCTGCGCTGTGAAATCGGCTATTGCCGGGACATTCTAAAACTCTTAACATGAAAAAGCTAAACGTGAAAATTAAGATAACGTCCATAATGATTGGAATTTGGATTCGATATTTTGAGAGTTTTATGTGCTTATGAGAAGTAATATAAGAGAGAAATTTGGTGATCATTGGTCGTTGTTTTCCAAACTTATTCCACGTTAAGCCTTTTTGTAGGCAGCAATAGGCCTATGCTTATGAAAAGAAGAGGAATGCCGGTGCAACGCAGATGTCTTCTTTTGTATTTATTTAAAAGGTGCAAAACATTGACTAACGTTTCGACATGACAAACGTCTTCATCAGAGTCACATAAGTTGTTCATCATAGTTGTATACTTCTGTCCTGGCCTGGTTGCACCAGATTGTCACACAACAGAAGCGCGGAGAACTGTCCTTTGTAGGCCTATGCTTATGTCAGATAACGTCCATGGAGTTTGGGTCCGAGTTTTTGATAGTTTGATGTGCTTATCAGAAGTAATATGAGAGAGAGATTTGGTGATCAATGATCGTTGTTTAGTTGCATTAAACCACGTTAAGCTTTTTCCTTTCAATGGGGCAGAAACGCTTCATGACATATAATGTTCATAATAATTTGAGTTTGGGTTCGATATATTTAGCCTATAGTTTAAAGTGATTATGATGAGCAATATGAGAGAGAATTTGCTGGACATCGTTGTTTAGATACATTAAACCAAAGCCTTTTTCTCTCCATAGGCGCCAATGAAGAAGACAACGTAGCCTAAATATGAGATATCTTCTATAATCGTTGGATTACGGTTTATTTTTTTTTTTGACAGGTTTAAGTGTCCATGACAATATATGGTCATGAGAAATTTGGTGATGATTGACCGTTGTTTTCCGCCCTTAAGCCACGTTAAGCATTTTAGAATGTCCCGCATAGGGCATGACTTGACGTTTCGCTCAATCTAGCTCACGTTCTGAATGATAAATTCGAAATGTTGCGTGGGAATGAGCATGCTGTTGTGTGGTCGTGTCTTAAACGAGGGCCTTTTTTACCCGTGTTGCCTTTTTAGCGTGTGGCTTAAAGCCTAGATCATGGGTCTTCAACCGGGGGTCCGCAACCCCTAGGGGGTCCGCGGAGGTACTGCAGGGGGTCCGCGAAAATATTTCGTCTGAAGCATTTTTTTCTCTTCCAAAAAATAACATTTGTCAAAGTTAACATAATGTTCAATGAAAATCGCTCCATATTCGTTTTTAAATAACACATTGTAGGCTACCCATGAATCATGCTTGTGATAATGTGATCCCTGTAATGTGTTACCCAATGGAACACTTTCCCCCCCGTGCGTTTTAGTTAAATAGCTTCGTTTTCAGCGGCATCTGACCATAAACACACTTCTTTTCATTCTGGGAGATAAATTACGTTTCGACTGTTTGATTCGTTTGCTTAATGTCGGGACTGATGGACCCTGAACTTTGCGGGGTAGCCTATTTGTTCTGTGTGATGTTTTGCTTTTTTTTTTTTTTTTTTTAAATGAGAGTCTGCGGTCTTTGCACGTCAAGGCGTTCTGCGTGAATTCATTAATCCAACGTTCTCCGCGATGTCATAGCCTACCATCAAAATGAAACGATAATCTTGTGTGTTTGTGTTTCCTTGTGTAAGATAAGTTATATTTACACAAGATGAAGAGGCTCTCTGTCTGTATCAGGTTGAGCAAATGAAGCTTTGCCTGAATTTAGCTGAATTTATACCACCAGAGAGGGTTAAAGCGGAGCTTCTCACACTTGAATATTAATTCGCCAATGTGAATGTAACGGTAAACACAGCAACGTTGTATCTAAGACAGCGGCAATATAAACGAAAATGATAGTAGCAGTGGTACAAACGGGATAATCAACTCCGCGCCATGCGTTTATAGGAAAATAATGCACTGCAATAATGCCTGCGGCGACGGGAGCTTATTAACACTTCGAACGTGCATTATTTTCCTAGAAACGCACGGCGCGGAGTTGATTATCCCTTACATATCCACCTTAGTTGACCCTTGTGACATTCATTCTATTATAGGGCGAGTTTATGCAACACTATGTAAAGAATTATCAGAAACGAGTTGTATAAAGCAGTTACCCCCCTGTTAATAATGACTTATGTTTAGAATGTGTGCGTTCGTGTGTGTGCGTGCGCGTACGTGCATGCATGTAGGCACTAATGACTGACGGTTCAAATGATAGGCATGATTTGAGGTGTGCCAGGTGTGGGGGTCCGTGCTCAGTCTCTCTCACAGCCAAGGGGTCCTTGGGCTGAAAAAGGTTGAAGACCCCTGGCCTAGATGAAGATGTTGAAGTTGGTGCGTTATAATAAAAAGTTTGGGAATCGCTGCCTATAGGCTTTCACTATATCCTTTCACCCTGAGCAGTGGCATATACTTTGTCTTGAAACATTTACTTTTGTACCACTACATCCCAGTTATTTTTGTACCAACTTTCAGTCTCCATTGGATTCGGACAAAGACGCCTAAAGACAGCCGATGTCGGCGGGGCACTTTAGGCCTACAGTACATAACACTATCCATTGTAACAGCTTCATGAAGAGCAATTGTCTTATGCGATCATTCCCCCTCCCCCACACTCGTCTAACCAGTTCTTCACCTATGTGCATTGAGGACGACTGCCTCCGTGTCACTGAGCCTTACACTAATTATGTAAATGTGAAAATGTGCGTGAATGCTGATCCACGAATTCACATAGAAGTTAACTTAAAATTTAGAAAAAAAGCAGATATCGCAGCAGATATCGCAAACATAAAAAAGATTCGCTAAAACATCTTTAATTTTGTTAATATATATATTTCAAGAGCATATTTGTCCTCTCACTGGTCAGTTTCGGAGTGGATGACAGAGCGGGAATCGAACCCGGGTTGCTGGCATGCAGTGCAGGCGCCCAAACCACTTGCGCCACAGTTGTGGTCTTAAGCTCCGGAACGCCTATGCCTAGTTAGTATGCTTTAGTTTGTAGAGTAATCCTCATGAAAATGTAAGCTATATGCCTACTTTCGCGGGGGGCAGAGACATTTTTCAAAGTTAATACCTAGGCCCTCTACGAAATAGTAGCCTACAAAGCTTAAATCTTTTAATCTCCGTGGCTATTCAGAATTACGCTGTGAGCAGCAGAGGACAGTGAAACTAAATATTGCCGTTTATCCGGTCGTATAGCCTGCCATGCCTTGCCAGTGCATGGCTTTGAATATATTACAGTAACAGTTGCCAACAAATATAAGCCTATAAACATTATTAAGTATTCCTAGCATATAAATGTAGCCTAATGTCCATCTTGTCCATCTCTTTCGTCTTCGCCTTGACAACAATAGCCTATTCACGGAAATGCGGTCTTGTAGGCTTAACCGCAATGAATTAATGAATTAATCCAAGGTTGCCTATCTAGTCTTTCAGGTTGAATTGAAGGCTATTTCCTTCTGATAGGCCTATAGGCGATTTTCTAAAACCATTTTCAATCATTTCAACAATGGTTTATTGAAACATCGTTTGATTAATTTCGCCAGTCATCACCTTCATTTTAATGATTAAATGAGACAGATATGCGGTCTTCGTCATTAAATGCAGTTGAAATGTGGGTTGAAACTTTCTGCCACCTGGTGGTTGTTTGGGTACATTGCCTTAGCCTCGAAAAAAATCGTCTCGACAGCCTACGGGATCTCTTCGGGAGTCCCGCAGCAAAAGGTGCATTCTCAACTCGTACCCACTGTACATTGACTGAATTCACTGACCGTTTTTCAACGTCGACGAACAATTGTTTTTTGTTAATGTTTTTTAATAACTAACTATGGGTGGGTTGCACCAACCTGGTTTAACTTTTAAACTGGTTTAAATCATGGTTTACTGGCTAATTCCGTTGCACCAACCTTAAACCTAGACTCAGGTTAAAATTAAACTCCAGTTAATCCCAGTTTATTTCCCAATTTAAACCTAGATTAAATGCAATTCTGTTGCACCAGTAATTTTAAACCCAGGATTAGCAATGTCATTTAAACCACCCCTGGAGGAGGTTTAAATCAGACCATTGCAGTGCAATTCATAACATGGTTGGATATATTTGTTGGATGGAGCTAGCAAAAAGTAACCTGACTTTCGCCAGTTCCTGTAGTTCGCTGTCTGCTTCACACAAGGATCTGGGACTTCTCGATAGGAGATGTATTTATGAAGGCGGGTCCTTGTAAAACATCCTCGCATGTGATTTGATAAACCACTTGCCTGTTATCTTGAATGACGTGCTAGGCTTCTTCAAGCTCTTGCCAAACCCGGTCGGAAGAAGAGTAAAAACATCCTTGCCACCAATAAATGTCTTCAAAACTATTCTCTGTTAATCTTTTAAAGAATGAATACTCGATAGATTCGACAAAACGGTTGAAATAGCAGAATCAATGTCAGCACAAGACTCCTCGCTGCGTGCCGCCATTGTTATTTGAATCAAACACTCGCTTCGGCGCTCCTGATTGGTTGCTCATTTTTTGATCACTGGCAGGGGTTTGGATTGCCCTCGCGTCCAGACCCTTGTGTGGAGCTCAGCGAAACGCCTCTGGTGGAGCATGGCGGAACTACAAGGGTCTGGCGAGAGTCAGGCTAAGCAAAAAGAGTTCCACACCGAAATATCCGAGATAGGCTTAACCCTTTTGAATTTTAAAGCAACAGTGCATTTTGACAGCAGTACTACAGATTCACAAAAGTCAGTGATGTAGGCCTACCTCAATGGGAAAGTTGGACCTGCAGGGCTCCCTACTTTTATTAACTTTTTGCATTGGTTGCGCTTTTTTCCCCTTTTTTAGGTGCACTAGCACAAAATGTAGGTGCATCCTCAATTGTCATGAATGATTTTCTTCAAACAACAATAATGTGAAGAAAAAGCTTGTCTATCTGAAACACCAAAGTATTATATTATATCCTGATATAATAAGAGAAAATATTGAATTTCTGATATTCATGATGGCACACTTTATGCTGCCAGAGAATAATCAGACGGGCTCTCCTACTAATCCTCCTGGTTGAAGCCTCAAATTAACTTTGGCGGCTGCAGCAGCATTTAGGTTTTGGCTGAGCCGGCTAGCCAGCCAATAACTTCATCAGCCAGCCGTTATTCTCACAGCAAATGGCTTCGGGGTCTATAACACACTATCCATTGCAAACATAGCCTATTTGAAACCTTCGCACATGGAGGCATTCAATAGAAGAGCAATTATAGTTGTATTGTACGATCATTCCCCCTCCTCCATACACTCGTCTAACCAGTTCACTTAGGCTACAGACATCACTGCGGCATTGAGGACAACTGCCTCCCCACCCCCACCCCCTCTCTCTGCCCCCTGCATCTTTAGGCTAGGCCTATTCGTTGTTTGATTTGTAAGGCAGAGCAGTAGGCTGGCTGTTTAGGCAACTCGTGGAAGAATGTGCAATCATGTTTCATCGCATATGCGCGTTTCAGAATGTTCGAATTCACCAGTGTGCGTGTAGTTGTGTGAATAGAAAAGAATAGAATAGACTATACTTTTTTTGATGCCTTGCTCAAAAGAACTTCAGCTATGAACAGGTCGGTGATCGAATCGGTCGGGGATCGACCCAGCAACTCTCTGGTTCTGAGGCTGAAGCCCTAACCAGTAGGCTACAGCTCTGCCCCACCAATTCGAGAAAATAGTCTCAAAGCTGAATCACAAATTCACATAGAAGTTAGCTTAAAATGTAGAAACAATATAGCTCTTTTCAGCAGACGTCGCAACATAGCCTACAACATTCGCAAAACGGAGAACATCTTTCACTCATCATTGTTAATTACTTCTCGCGCCTATGCCTGCTCAGCATAGCTGCTCTCTCTATCTCCCTCCCTCCAAGGTAGCTAGACCCTACAAGATGCTTCTCCCTAAATTAATGAAAATTGTTTTAGAGAGTAGCCTGTAAAATGCGGCATGAAATCCTGGCTACTGTGTAATTGAAACCAGACTAGGTTAGGCTCTTTATTCCAGGTCCGATTATTTTTGGCTGCGCGAACATATAGGCTACCAATTGAATAGAAGTGAATTTGGGGAGTGAATTAGACCTAGCCACCCATTCATTTTAGAGCTTAGATTATCTGCCCAAACCCCAACTGCGGGCCGGTGTTTTACGGATCTTGAGATCCAGCAACACCAGTGTTGGGTTGAAATTGTTCATCCCTCGGTTCCGTCGGGTCAAGCTCCTAATCACCGAATGCATGCCTCCATTTTAAAATAGCCTATAAATTTTGTATGCTACTCATTTCTGAGTAGCATACAAAATGTAAAAGCGAAATATAAAAGATGAAATACTGTGAAAAAGTTGAAAGTCAAGTTTGCTTAAGGTCAATTAGCCTACAACAAGATACAGTCCAAGGAGTTGCAGCTTTAATTAAATAACCGCTGCTAAAACCATACGTTTCTCACAAAATTCTGATTTGGTCTCTAGCTTTTTCACAACTTCTAGCCATTTATCTGCATTGAGTGTTTACTCCATATGAGAACGACTCATGCAGTGTCCCTTTACTCGCACCTCAATGATGTCACATTCACAGGAGCCACACATAGGCCCAGGCTATTGCTGCTGTTGACTGCTGTAACACTGAGGACTATGTCTGTCATTGGTGGTATACAATTACTGCAATTAAATGTTGCCTATTAAATGTTGTCCCCTATTTATTTTTGATTTTTTTTCTCCAACAGTAATATCGCTTATCGTATAAATGGGCCACAACAAACCGATAAATATCGGTTATCGTTATCGGCCCAAAAATTCCATATCAGTGCATCTCTAGTGTATAACTTACATCGCTGAATGTAGGCAATTCAGCGGATAGATCCGAGGTATGGTCTCTGCTTTCAGACGTCGAAGACGGAGCTGTATTTCACATATGTCCCTAGCTGGCCACTGGTATTTTAAAATGGCGCACGTAAATGCAGAGTCGACCCAATCTATGAATATTTAAATGAGTACTTCTGAGCCAATAGGAATGCTTCGAATTGGTGGTAGTGGTAATTAAACATGAATGAGGCCACATTTATTATGGGACATGTTGATTTTGGTAACAAACAATTGGAAATCTCTTTAAAGACAAGTGTAGTATAAAAATCAATATGAAGTATTCAAATTACTGAATATTTTTTAGCTATAAGTAATTATGCAGATCATAAAATACCACAAATTATTAACAAAATATATAATGTTTTTGAATTCTAAATATGAAATAGAAGCATGAAAAGCCATCATTCTCTGTGTGTGTGAACGGTCGAGCAGAGACTAGGATCGCCTCTGCTGTGAATGATCACACAGTATTCAATATTACTGATAGCGTCAAAGTGGTGGGGGCCGCGATAATACTGAAAACTGTCATCATTTTGGTCACTATAACCGTGAGATTAAATTTTCATATTGTTACATCCCTACTGTCAACTACAGGCTTAGTCAAGTGGAGAATGTTTCCAGTTCAGTATGGATAGTTGAAGATGGTATGGGTAGTTGCTGTTGTTGTTTGAGCCTCTGCCCCTCAAAATGTCCTCATCCTACATTTGGATATTACTATATTGATTTTAGGCAGGATGGTGGGTAGTGTTTTTGATGGTCATGGTGTTCTGGAGACTCCTATATCTAATCATTCTTTCTGTGGTGTCTTAGATCCAACTCCAGGTGCGGAAGGCTCAGTCTGGACTTGGCTCCTCCATGTCCATGGTTGTGGATTATGCATCGTTGTCTTCAACCAAGAACCATGAAAAGTGGAGGAAAGCCCAGGAGCGCTTTATTGAGACTTGTGAAACACCCTCTCTGACTTCTAGCGCAGTTGAAGAGAAATCATTCAAAGCCTGGGTAAAAGGGAAGTCCACAGACTGACTGAAGAATATGGTTGCTCTTTTCTTTATGTGCAAGTTAAATTCATAATAAAATTACCCAGTTGTAACTGTTATTGCAGTCTTTTCATGTGGTGCCTGAAAAATGCCTGTATGATGATGTGGCCCTTTCATCCTCTAATTTGTGAAAGATACAGTATCTCTTTGAGCAACAATAGTGCAGACCCTTTCAAGTTTCCACATTTTGTTAGGTTTCAGACTCATAAAATGGATTATCTCATCAATCTGCACACAAAACTCCAACACTCCATAAAAAATCAGGTGTTTGGAATGTTTTGTAAATGTATATAAAAAAAATGAAACTGACTGAACTATTCCATTTACATAAGTATTCAGACCCTTTGTAAAGACAATTGCAATTACGCTCTGGTGCATCCTCCTATTTCTATCAATGGTCCTTTAGATGCGTTTACAACTTTATTAGAGTCAAACCTACAGCATGCCTAAATAAATGAATTGGCCATTATTAGGAATGGCAGACATCTCTTTATATAAGGTCTTACAGTTAATGGTGTATGATAGATTGTAGGGGTGCAACGGATCAAAAAACTCACGGTTCGGATCGTTCCTCGGATCAAGAGTCACGGATCGGATTATTTTTCGGATCAGCAAAAAAAAAAAAAAAAAAAGAAGACAAGACAAATAAACATAGTTTTGTCTTTGACGGGATGTTGTAACGTGGCTCAAGCACTTTCAGCATGTGTTTAAAGGCTGGTGTTGTCGCCATACCAAAATTATTCTTTCGATACCGATACTAAGTCAAGATTGACTTTTTCAATGCTTATTTGGAATTGTTAACTGTACTTAGAGACAGAGCTCTGGCCTAGGGTGTGGCTTAGGGACTGTGTAGCGCCACCTAGTGCGTTGTGTGTTGTGGTTGACACATACATTCACGGAAATGGCCCAGATTTGGTCATGTGTGTTGTATTATTCTGAACAAGTTTTACATTTAAACTATATAGTAAATATTAAAAGAATTTGAATTATGTGAGATTTCTGATTTTTGCACATCATGTATTTTGAAATACTTCTCCTAGACGGTTATTGAAATTATGTCATTTCAGCAGTAAAATGATCTTGAGGGGTTGCCCAAGAGAAATTGCGACCAGATTTTTGAATTTCAAAAGTATATCGAAATGGCGAAGGTTTGAACCTAGGTGTCTTATAAAAGGAACAAAAAGTTGGTGTTATAGGCAGAAAACAGTGACTAATTTGGATGAAATTTAATGGAGTAGTAGTTAGTGTGTTTGTAGTGACAGTCACATACATTTTGTTATGTTGTTCGATTTGGTGTTGATTGTGTGTCTCAATAGCACATTAATGATCGTGGTTGACACATAGTTTTACCTAAAATATTATGAGACGAGTGTACAAATACTAATACTCATAATAACCTATGCTGCAATTTTGACTTTAACCACATTAACAGAAAGTGAGTTATTTAGGTTTTCATAAGAGGATGGCTCTGTGTCACGATCTTTCCTCATCCGCGCCTTCATGTTGTTCCTGTTACACACACAGAACCACATTCAACCGCACACACATTACACACGTGCGAGCTTTCCAGAGAGTTACGCACACACACGCCCTCCCCCTTGTCCACTCTGCCTCTACCCTCCCTCTCTCTCTTTCTGTCTCTCTCTCTATCTTAGCCCCATGCCCCCCCCCCCCCTCATTTGCATGCCTACCCCCCACAGACTCTCTCACCCATCCCCCATGCCTCTCTGGTGGTGGTAAGGAGACCAACAGATGATAACCCAACTTGAGGATGAGAGAAGGCACCACAATCCTGCAACTTATTTGCAATATGTGTGTGTGACAACACCTTGGTTAATAGATCTTAAACTTGCCTTAATATTAGACAATGATTAAAGAAGGCTTAAGAACGCTCTGTCGTGTTGTCTGTTGTGGTTGACACATACATTCACAAAAATGAACCAAATTTGGTGGGCTTGTGTGTTATTGCTATCTCTAGTCAGAGACAGAGCTCTGGCCGAAGGTGTGGCTTAGGGACTCTATAGTGCCACCTAGCGCATTGCCTGTTGTGGTTGACACAAACATTCACAAAAATGAACCAAATTTGGTGGGCTTGTATGTTATTGCTGCCGCTAGATAAAGACAGAGCTCTGGCCTCGCGTGTGGCTTAGGGACTCTATAGCGCCACCTAGCACATTGTCTGTTCTGGTTGACACGTACATTCACAAAAATGAACCAAATTTGGTGGGCATGTGTTTTGCTATAGCTATTCAGAGACAGAGCTCTGGCCGAGGGTGTGGCTTAGGGACTCTATAGCGCCACCTAGTGTGTTACCTGTTGTGGTAGACATCAACATTCACGAAAATGAATCAAATTTGGTGAGCTTGTGTGTTATTACTGCCGCAAGTCAGAAACAGAGCTCTGGCCTAGGGTGTGGCTTAGGGACTCTATAGCGCCACCTAGCGCATTGTCTGTTGTGGTTGATACTACATTCACAAAAATGAACCACATTTGGTGGGCATGTGTGTTATTGCTACTGCAAGTCGGGGATAGAGCTCTGGCCTAGGGTGTGGTGTAGGGACTCTATAGCGCCACCTAGCACATTGTCTATTATGGTTGACACATTCATGAAAATGAACCACATTTGGTGGGCATGTGTGCTATTGCTACTGCTTGTCAGGGATAGAGCTCTGGGGGGTATTCCATCAAGCGAGCTAACCATAAATCGCGGCTAACTTTGATAAGCCTCGCTAATTTTAGAGAGAGGTTGGTTCCATTACTCCCGCTAACAGGAATCTCAGCTGAGTTGCTGGGGTAACATATGCTTCTGAACTAACCTGGTCGGTGGCAGGCTAACTGCCGAGCTAAATTAATCTGTGTTGCAAAAAAAAACACCAGTCGGAAAACGACTCCCAAACCATTGGTTCCGTCAACCTGTGCTTTCGTCACCTGTAGCCTACAACTTAAAACATAGAAGGAGAAACTTTTTTCCGACAGTGTTGCAAGCATTGATTAAGGCTACCTATTCGCTAGTTTCAAAGAATTTCTGAAAATTATGCAACTTACATTGTTTGAACTTGATCTGTGTGTGGTCCAAGGAATCTTGCGGCTCTGCTCAGAGTAGGCTACGTCTTTCGTGGTGTCATGCGCAGCGTAACAGGATATCAATCAAGATATGTTTTGCGTGTTCTCAGGTTCGGTTCCCATGCCATGAATTTACATAGGCTATCTTAACACATTAATATTGCCATGTTTAGTTATACTCTTTAATGAAAGGCTATTCTATTCTATCACTATTGATAAAGGGTTATGTACAGTAGCTTCAGTGACAGTAGGCAGGCTGTCAGTGGGCTATACGATGAGGCAAGCCAGCCTACAGCTTATTCTGTAAAGGCTATAATAATTAAAACCGCTTCATATAGTCTATTAATTAGGCCTATAGTTTCTGATATCAAACCAACTGTATTACACAAATTAAATTAGGCCTATGAAATGACATATTGAAAGCCAAATTGCATTTCAGATAATTATATTTCACAAACACTTTGGCAGAACTATATGCTTATGGGAGACAATAGGTTTTCTCCCAATACTCCCAGGACAATACTAATTTATTTTATGACCACCGAAAAAATATTTTAGAGTGAACCCTTTTAATCTACAAACGTTAGGCTATCAATGTTGAATAGCTGCCAAAGTTGTTTTGAGTTTAAATAGCCTACTTATTCACTCATTTTGTTCAGAGTGAAGACAATCAAAGTCCCAATTCAAACCATCATAATTACTGTTTAGCGATTTACAGTAGGCCTACGATTTCGTTATTCTCCTTTTTAGGCAACTACTGTATCTATTTTTTTCTCTCGTGTTCAATTTGATTATTTCCGATGAAAATCCTGTAGATGGCGCTTGTAAATCGAACTGAAATCTTCTAGTTTGCCTTAATTTTACGACATGCATCCTCTTTTCGTCAATCTATGGTTTTGGTCTACTTTTCTACCTCGTGCACGAGCAGACATGAAGCTGATTTTAGCCTCGTTTGAATAAACAAGGGCAAGATGCAGCTAACTTGAGTTAATGGAACGGCTTTAGCTTCAAGTGGAAGTCTACACTAGTTCAAGCCAGGCTATTTCTGTTGAGCGCCGCCTTGTTTAGCGAGGTTGATGGAATACCCCCCTGGCCTAGGGTGAGGCTTAGGGACTCTATAGCGCCACCTAGCACATTGTCTATCATTGTTGACTCATACATACACAACAATTAGGTACGCTTGTGTGTTATTGCTGCCACTAGTCAGAGACAGAGCTTTGGCCTTGGGTGTGGCTTTGGGACTCTATAGCGCCACCTAACTTGTTGTCTGTTGTGGTTGACACATACATTGATGAAAATGAACCAAATTTGGTGGGCATGTGTCTTGCTCATGCACATGCCCACCAACAAGTATGTGTTGCTTTGATAGATTCCGCAAATGTCACGGGTCCGCACCGCAGGTGCTCGGGCCCGCCATTGCCGCTCGCGGCTATATTTATTATTATTATTATGCTCTCATTCTCTTACCCGTGCCACGTGTGGCCTTTTTTCACCAACTTGGCATGCTCCAAAACTCTTGTAATTTGGCAGCTACATGTGGAATTACGGTCGCTACTCAGAGACAGAGCTCTGGCCTAGGGCAGGGGTCTCCAACCTTTTTTGCACCAAGGACCGGTTTGCTTCTCAATTTTTTTTCATGGGGGGGGGGGGGTCATGAAAATTAACCAAATTTAGTGGGCATGTATGTTGCTCATGCACATGCACACCAACCCACAGATGTTGCTTTGTTAGATTCCAAAATGTCACGGGTCCGCACCGCAGGTGCTCGGGCCCGCCATCGCCGCTTGCGGCTATATTTGTTTATGCTGTTGATCTTTTTCTTGCAAAACCGCCTGGACATTCCATTACATAAAACATTGCAGAAAATGTATAGTTTATGTTTTCTTGATGTTATTTTACACACAGCTTCCCAAGACCTGATGCTAGTGTCAGTTGGGTTTCCAGGGGATAATAAGATATTCAGAGGACTTGACTGAAATGTATTTAGAGATTTTGAAATCGGCTGGTAGAAAAAACAATATTGTAGTCTCTGTATTATTTTGGTTTTACATTTCAGTGCTTTTCTGAGTACTGGATCATATTCTACAGGGTTTCAGCTCTCCAAAGAGTCCAAGTATGTGATAATAGGACAAACTATGAAGGAACAGTGCCTTTTAATGTAGACGGAGTGCAAAAAACCTTAAAAAACCCCAAAATCACCCCGAGGATTAAATGGTTAATGATTTCATAAGATTTGATTTGATTAACCCTGTTGATCACCAACTAGTAATCTGTTATTACTATGAAATGATATGAATAACTAACATTCTGGTTCATGATATTGTTTAAGCAAATGACAGTAAGTTGAGAAGCTACAAACACATAATGATGCTATTTCCCCACTATGCTTAGCTATGGATGTGGCATTAAATAGTCTTGTTTTTAGAGAACTGAGAACTGCCATATTCTCAATAAATGAGCCAAAAGAAGGAAAATGTTCTGTCTCTTTACCAGAAAGACTGTCTAAGAGCAAATGTATTTTTAAGTAGCGTACTGGGGAAATGTCTAAAAGGGGGCAGAAGGGAAACATTTCGTCATTTTAGCATGCAAAGGTAGTCCACTGGGTGACAAAGAGCCTAGTGGGACGACAGAAAAACAACTGATCTCTTCTTTCTCTCTCCTATTCAAAGGATATGCATGCTATAAGCAAAATGAATTGAACGTTTAATGAAAGGCAACACCTTTGTAATAAAATACCCACATGCATGCAGAATAAACAGATAACATTTTATCCAGGTAGCTGAAAGACAAATCAAACTTCAATATTTATATATAGGTAACTTAATGAGCATGTATATATAGCTGCACTTCAGACTGATTAAGTCAGATAAAAGACAGATATTAATGGCAAAGATTTAGACTGCTGCCTGGTACTACTTCTTTCTCCTTAAGCCAATCTGATATTTCTACATTAACAGCTTCAAATTTGAGCACCATGTTTTAGGTCTGAATCAGATTTTCCTTTAGTCATCATTTGATATCAGGGCATCTGTGTTGTGACCTAACATTACAGCCATCTGTTTTCCATCACAGGTTTCTGCATCTATAATATTACCATGACAATCTCACTGGGGAAATTAATTAAAACTACAGACAGGTGCAAGGTTCCCTCCTATCATAGGTCTGCACATAAACAACTCTCTGCTGAGCCTTACACTTCTTCAAGCTACACTCACCTGGTAAGACCCATCTGCTGTCCTTTTATATGACTGAAGAGCAAATTTCATCAGCAGAGATGTTACTCTAGACATTGTACGGCTCAGATATGTGATATTGATCTTTATTTAGTCAGTATGAAAATGAATGCAGCAAATGTATGCAACACATATAACTAATGCTGATGGATTGTTTTTATAATGTCACTTCATTTCTGCTGTTGACTCATGCCTCAGTATATCTGCTGCTTAGAGTTGAACTACTCACTATGCCGAGCAAGCTAGAGGGTGCCATGGATGCTCTTATCACTGTATTTCACAACTACTCTGGAAACGAAGGGGACAAGAATAAGCTTAACAAGGGTGAACTTAAAGAGCTGTTAAACAGCGAGCTCACTGATTTCTTACGGGTAAGTCTTTTCAATGCTGTTTTGTTCAAACAAATAACATTGTATTATCCAGAAGAGGAGTTTTTATTGCACATATTTGTTGTAGCCTTTCCATGTCCATCCATTACATTTATATTTTAACCCTTTCATGCGCAACGTCCACATGCGTGGACAGTAACTTTAACTCTGTTTTCTACTTATTTATCATGTTGATATACACCAATCCACTTCAGGGAAGTTTAAGTAGGTCCTTGGCAATATATTAAGAATATGTATCATCTTATATTTGGAATATTGACTGCTTGATGACATCATCAATTCAACATGAGTGACAGTAATGGCCATATGCTGAATGCTCCAGGCATATCTGTAAAAAGCTAGTACTAAAGAAGGCAAAATCATGTAAAAAAAAAATATTATGCTGTACAGGAGAGTGTGTTGAACAACTCTATGTTTTCAGAAATTAAATCGGATGTAAAATGGAGTTTGTAGACCCTAAAAAGCAACTGTCCACGTATGTGGACGTTGCGCAACAGAGGAGCTAAATGGCCAAAAATTTGATTTTGTAACTAGGACTTTTTTTTTTTTTTTTTTTTCAAATATGATTTTAATTGCTTTAAATTACAAAGAAACAAACATTTGGTAAACATATTTATAAATAATGACCTAATTACATGTGGTAATGCCAAGGTGGTATGGTAATATGGGGGTAGCAGAGGGGTGGGTGGGTAGTAGAGGGGTGGGTATGAGAGTACTAGAGGGGTGGGTGGGTTAGTAGTAGAGGGGTGGGTAGTATGGATGTAGTAGAGGGGTGGTTGGGTAGTGGTGGTAGTAGAGGTGGGTAATATGGGGGTAGTAGAGGGGTGGGTGAGGGTCGGTGAGCAATAATGGGGGTAGTAGAGGGGTTGGGCGGGTAGTATGGAGGTAGTAGAGAGGTGGGTGGGTAGTATGGGGGTAGTAGAGGGCTGGGTGGGTAGTATGGAGGAAGTAGAGGGCCATAGTTTCCACATTTTCTGTCATTACATTTTATTGTTTTTTACCCCTTTGTTGCGCACTGTCCACATACGTGGACAATAACATAACTTCTATATAAAAGCATATTTTTTAAAAATTCCAACTGATTTTCAATATTGGGCTCATATAGAGTAATAAAATCAATACTAAAAAAATCTGGACACTTTTTTTCATAATGCGTGCATGAAAGGGTTAAATCCAGTGAAAATCTTGAAATGCTTTGAATATTTTAATTATATATTTTAAATATTTTAATTATTTTATTACTGAATGACATCAATGTGTTTGGAACATGTACGTGGCTAATAGGTTTACTCTTCTTGGGTGTGTATGTAATTGTGTAAAAGGTCTGTATTAAGCATCATTGCACATGTGTTAGGTCTTTATTGAGCAATTGTGTATACTTTTGGTCATGTTGTTTTGTAAATCCTTAATAAGCCACTATAGTTGAACTAATTATTTCCACAAGGAAGCCAAGTAACCCGACTATTTTGCAATGCATGCCATAATCATTTAGAAATATTTTTTATAATATATAATGTCTTTCTGTGAGAGCTTTAGAGTTACTTTTTTCATTGTTTTTGAGTTTGTTTGTGTGTGTGCATATGTTAGGGTTTATAACCAAAGACAGCCTTTCTTTTATTTTAATAATGGTTATATATATATATTATATATATATATATATATATATATATACAGTATATATTTTCCGTGGACGTTTCATTTGAATGTTTATATCTGAAGCTAAAGCTTCATTGTACATTACTGATTAGAGATGACTTGAAATTAAATTCTCAGGGGCAGATGTACTAACGCTTTTGCGCCCACTTCAGGCGCATTTGTTTCGCAATGTGCGCATTTAATGATGGCGAGGTATGTACAAACACGCCGCAATGAGGTGAAGACGCAGACTGCCTGTTGCGGGAGCTTAGAATGGCAAATTGCACTTTTCTGTCTCATGCATATGCATATCAGATGAGAGTGGGAGGTTCATGTAAAAAGATGGGAGGAGAAGCGTAAAATGCGCCTAATTATATATTCCCCGGTATGTACTAAAACTGCCCATGAAAGCGCACATCTATTTTGCGCCTAAATATTTCCGCCTTGTGAAAGCAGGTTTTAAATGCAGTTTGCTGTTAAATGCATCTATAAGAGAATCTTTCAAAGACAACAGAATCGCTTATTAGACCACCTGTTTTGCGTCTTTGTACTATATCAAAAGCAACCTTAACTTTCGTTGGCCTTTCGAACGTCTTACTTTCACTTTCACGCCATCCGCTTAAACTTTCCTTCTTGCTAGATTTGATAAATCTTCCATAGCCTACGTGCACAAGTAAGCCTAATTTGAGTAGAACTACTGATTTTCATTATCTTCCTGCTTGTTGACATGATGCATTGTATTATTTCGTGATCGCTAAATGTTTAATTCCTTTTAATGTTGTCATCAGTTAACTTCATTCAACTGCGCTTCTGATTGAAATGTTGTTCAGTTGTTGTCCTTCGCTAATTGCGTTAGGGGGCGGAGAACGGCGCAGATTATCCAACGAATTTCAGGATTGGTAAATAGGATGTAAACTGAAGTACATACGTAGCGTGTGCTTTCTGCGTGTTGGCCTTGGTGCAAACAACGTTACGATCGCTAATCTACATACATCTGGCCCTCAGTGTCAAGTATATAGAGATCGCCAAGACATGTGACCAACTAGGCAGCAACGTCATTAAAACGCAAAGAAATATGGGTATGTTTGGCCAGTTTACATGGGCTGGCATCAGGCTAGTGTTCTGGTCTATGGTCTGGCATGAAAATAATGAAAACTTAGCCTGAAATAAAAGTGTGAAAAACATAATCTTGCACCTCCTTACTGCTGCTATCCATGCCATTCCTCGCCTTTTTGTCACCTCTGAAACATGGCGTGTACTATTATTTTTCCACGCTGGAAAACGATAAAGGATAAGCTTCATGCCACTCTACGGCATCTCGAACACTGCACTGCATTCTTCCCGCAAAGTCAGTAAAACTGCCTAAATATGTGCCGCGGATTCCCAAAATGCTTTGCGTTTTCCATTGGGAATACGTCATGTTCTCAATCCTTATAGATGCTCAATAGGCCTATCATACAGCATGCATAGAAACATGTGTAACCACATTAGCTACATTGAGCACGTGTTAACCATTATTACATAACCAATGCGTGTATTAGTGGTCAACAAGGTCTGTATTAAGCATTGCAAATTTTCTATGTCTTTATTGAAGAGTTTCATATTCTTAAATAATTGGTCATTTATTCTTGGCAAATCATTAAAGGTGCAGTCAGCGAAGGACAATATTTTTGTCTCATTCAGCAAACATCTCATGATCCACTAGCTGCCCATTTCATGAGTGCACTGTAAAAAAAAAAAGAAACACTTTGCAGAGTTTCTCTGGGAATACTGAAGGGAGGGGTGAGCTACTTTTTTGGAGTGTTTAGTTTGGTCTTTGGTTAAAATATAGTGCACAAAAAAGACAAAAAGCATCTTCTAAGAAATGTTAATGTAAACACAAACATAAACTAGAAAAGCATTTCCTGAAGGAAATACCAGTGCATGGAAAGTCATTGCAAGGATTATGCTAGGGTACTTACAGTGGGTACGGGTTGAGAATGCACCTTCTCCCGCGGGACTCCCGAAGAGATCCCGCAGGCCGTCAAGACGATTTTTTTCGAGGCTAAGGCAATGTACCCAAACAACCACCAGGTGGCAGAAAGTTTCATCCCGCATTTCAAAATGATGAAGACCGCATATCCGTCAATAGTCGACTCCTTAATCTCATTTAATCATTACAATGAAGGTGATGACTGGCGAAAATATTCAAACGACGTTTCAATGAACCATTGTTGAAATGAATGAAAATGGTTATAGAAAATCGCCTACAGCCTAACGCCGACACAGCTGATTCTTTGATTGATTAAGCTGTTTTGATGTAGGGGATGGGTAAACTGGCGCGCTACAAACATGTTACCAATCAAATGTAATATTAGTAGGACTAGCCTACTTAGACACTTTAGTCATAGGCAACGTTGCCATGTTAATTTGGGCTAGAAGTGCTTGCTTGTGGTGGCGCTCCTGTCCGCTGCTTCTCCCGAATTGTGTGGCAAATTTGTCAGCAATCAGCTTAAATGTCAAATCATATTTATTACAGTGCATGAAAATGCACTGTACTGTTCTTCCTCGGTCTTCTTCTTCTTCTTCTTCTTATTCTTCTTCTAACGCACGCAATTCAGCTTCAACCGTTTAACGTAGAAACTTCATTCAAACGTTGTTGCGTAGGTCTTGCTTATGCCATGCCTGCTTTGTATTTTTCAACTTTGTAACTTTTATACTTTTTAAACTATTAGTTAAAAACTATTACAATTTCCCCCATAGACTTAACATTGCTCATTATGACATCACGGCAGCAATTAGAATCTTAGGCCAGGTGGCCGGCCACCTGGGCACCAACTGTCAGTTTCTCTGGCTTTAAGCATACAGTCTCTCAGAAGACTACATATCCTGTTAACTGTTTACTCTGTCCACAACTGTTTCAAAATAAAAGTCCTCACTGCAATAATACACTATTAAATCATTTAACCATTGAAACTACTCAACTATTGAACTGTTCAACCATTCCAACTGTCAGTTATCATCCACTATGCCTCCAGTCAACTACATGAAACCTCCATGTACCTAGCAACCAACATAGCAACCATTAAAATTAAGCGTTTATGACCGTTTCCATAGCAACCAACATGATTATACTGCAGTAACTTCTTGTTTCCTGATAGTGGCCACCATGGATACCCTAGCAACAAATGTTTCAAAATAAAAGTCCTCACTAGCAAGTTAGCTAGTTAACATGGTTAGCATTGTTAGCATAGTTAGCATTTTTAGCATAACTGCAAAAAATCATCAACTAAGTTAGCTAATCAACCTGGTTAGCATTGTTAGCAAATTTAGCATTGTTAGCATAGTTAGCATTTTTAGCATTGCTGCTAGAAATCATTGGTTAAGTTAGCTAATCAACCTGGTTAGCATTGTTAGTAAAGTTAGCATTGCTAGCATAATTAGCATTTTTAGCGTAACTGCTAGAAATCATTAGCTAAGTTAGCTAATCAACATTTTAACATGAATAGAAATCATTAGTTAAGTTAGAACTGGAATGTTTCATCTTTAAACAGTCTACCTTCACACTATCAACTCTCTGTAAACTATGCAACCACCATGTTTACCCTAGCTACACCTTAGTAACCATATCTACATTATCTATCTATTTCTGCATTTTCATGCACTGGTAATTCCTTGGAATTGCATTTCTAGTTTATCTTTGTCGCCATGGTATTGGGGGAAACGCGGAGAAACGAGACGGTCAGTCCTCGTATTTTTTCTTCGCGTTTCGTTATAAGAAATATATAGGTAATAGTTAGTCTTCTTCCGTATTGAACAGAACACAAAGAAATCACTAAACATATAGCCTACAACCAAATGACACTTTAATGCAGCGTTTCTCAAACTATGGGCCGCGAAACGTGGAGACTGCTGCTGGTCCGCGAGACATGGAGTGAAATTAGGTCCGGTGATCTGATAATGTGCTGCGCAATTGACCAAGCAACCGCGGACCGACAGGAAAAGAAAGCAAACGTTGCTGCTATCGGGAGGAAATGCTTGCTAATTTTATGTGTTTAAACATAGAGCCATAATTAGGTGTGTCTGTTATTATGATAATTTTTGAGCATAACTGCTTGTCCATGCTCAGTGACAGGTGTTAATAGCCTTGCCATAAGCACTGCTGTGGAATGCAGGTGCTTCTTTTATTATGCGGTTAGAGCATAAGCGCTTACTCATATAGACCAGGGGTCTTCAACCTTTTTCAGCCCAAGGACCCCTTGGCTGTGAGAGAGACTGAGCACGGACCCCCACACCTGGCACACCTCAAATCATGCCTATCATTTGAACCGTCAGTCATTAGTGCCTACATGCATGCACGTACGCGGACGCACACACACGAACGCACACATTCTAAACAGAAGTTATTATTAACAGGGGGGTAACTGCTTTATACAACTCGTTTCTGATAATTCTTTACATAGTGTTGCATAAACTCGCCCTATAATAGAATGAATGTCACAAGGGTCAACTAAGGTGGATATGTAAGGGATAATCAACGACGCACCGTGCGTTTCTAGGAAAATAATGCACGTTTTAAGTGTTAATAAGGTCCCGACGCCGCAGGCATTATTGCAGTGCATTATTTTCCTATAAACGCACGGCGCGGAGTTGATTATCCCGTTTATACCACTGCTACTATCATTTTCGTTTATATTGCCGCTGTCTTAGATACAACGTTGCTGTGTTTACCGTTACATTCACATTGGCGAATTAATATTCAAGTGTGAGAAGCTCCGCTTTAACCCTCTCTGGTGGTATAAATTCAGCTAAATTCAGGCAAAGCTTCATTTGCTCAACCTGATACAGACAGAGAGCCTCTGCATCTTGTGTAAATATAACTTGTCTTACACAAGGAAACACAAACACACAAGATTATCGTTATCGTTTCATTTTGATGGTATGACATCGCGGAGAACGTTGGATTAATGAATTCACTCAGAACGCCTTGACCCCCGGTTGAAGACCCATGATATAGACTATAACTCAGGGACAGGTGCAAAACCACCAACTGGGATGGATCGAAGGGCAAGCAAGCACTGCCACACAACGTGAAGGCCTTTGTGTTGTCAACACTAAACAGAAAGTTTCCTACGATGGGGAGAAGTGGCCGCAAGGACTGCATCGATAAGATCAACGAATGCCTTTGCAAGCCCCGAAACCCCGGTGATACATTTTCTTTCCTTTAATTCAATAAAAAAATGTTTATCTTGAAGAACTTTTCCGAGGTTGTCTTGTCTACCAAATCCTAAACTTAAATAGCGTAAACATTCACATAGGCGATTAACTTTTCTTCTCAGCAGACATCGCAAACATAAGATAAAATGTTAGGCAGCCCTTCCTCCATATCGTAGTAGGCCTATAGGCAATTTATTAGAGGGGTCAAAAAAACTCATAAAGTAGGCTAGCCTGCTACTTTTTCCAGACTAAATGTGTCACTTTAGTGATTGGCTCTTTCAAATGCAAATGAGGTGGATGGGCTTTTGAATGGGCCTGCTGCAGGTGAGAGGACAAATCCTAAGAATTTGTTGTTTTTACAAAGTGCCATTATCATTGGCATATTCTCTTAAAACAATACATAAGTTTAGAGCGAACGTTTCAACTATGTTTGCCATGGTAGACAAAAACACTCAAATAAAACAATAGCCTAAAAAATAACTGTAGTGCGTAATGGACACGGCTCTATATCCTAAATAATTTTAGAGGTTCGCCATTTGGTAAAAAGCCAGGTCTATATATATAGAGAGAGAGAGAAAGAGAGAGAGAGAGATTCATGCATTCTGCATTACCGTGACCCTATACCTTGGATGTTTTTTTTTCTCATTGGAATACAGCAGGACAGGATGCCTTTTATCTATCAAACGCAAAAGCTGAGATTGTTGGAAGGACTAGGCTACTCAACAAACTTGTTTTTCGTTTCTGGGAGATCTCGTTATCGTTTTGGATTGTCGGATTTTATACTTATTGTATATATAGGATGAACAAAGTCCATGGATTTGCTATATTAAATCCAGTAGCCTAATAATTAGGCTATGTGCCACGTCCAATTTCGCAAGTGGTGTAGTAGGCCTAGGCTACATTTAAAAATCGACAGCCGTATGTGAGATCCATTTCATGAAGAGCAATTGTCTTGTGCGATCATGCCCCCTCCCCCACACTCGTCTAACCAGTTCACTACATTATAGCCTACCTGGCACTGAGGACGACTGCCTCTCCCCCTTCTCTCTCGACAGACACCTGAGCCCGACTCGTCAATGTAAAAATGTGCGTGAGTGTGCGCTGAACCACGAATTCACATAGGCGATTAACTTTTCTTTTCAGCAGACATCGCAAACTTAAAAAAAAATCGCAAAACAGAAAATCTTTCATTTTTTAATAAAACGACAACTTTTCTCTTGATGAGTTCCGGAGAGGTTCTTCGAGTGGGTTTTGAACCCCGATCGCTGGCGTACCTTGCACATGCTCCATCCAGTTGCGCCACAGCTCGATTGTTTACATCGATGTGCTTTATTCGCCCCATGGACTTGAAACGCCGATCAAAAGTTCTGACATGTTAAACTGACGTTAGTTATTAATTCACCACATGATAAAAATGCTGTCATATAGCTTGACGCCCAGCAGCCTATGGTAGTCTATGCCTATCTCTGAATCAACATGAACATGCATACGATACATACGTTGCTAGAAACTTATATTGCGGAGCTAGGCATCCTAGTCGATGGTTACAATGAATCACCCTCACTGCCCTATCGCATATCTGACCGTCCATTGTTACAATGTTACAAAATGCGCGATCTTCTCCATGCATGTAGCCTACGGTTATAAGTAAAGTGACAAGCATAGGCATGTATTAAAGAGATTTCTGTTAAATACATTTTATTTTCAGTCGTCAAAAGCGGCGGGGACAAAATCTGTGATAACAAGTGCTGGGTACATGTAGGCTACCCAGCGTCGCCGGTTAAAATGAACATGCCTCCGTTTTAAAATAGCCTATAGCCTACACGGAAATGCGGTCTTAGGCTAACCGTAATGAATTCATGAATTAATCTAGGTTGCCTTTCGAGTATTTCAGGTTGAATTGAAGGCTATTTCCTTCTGATAGGCCTATAGGCGATTTTCCAAGGAATTACCAGTGCATGAAAATGCAAAAATAGATAGATAATGTAGATATGGTTACTAAGGTGTAGCTAGGGTAAACATGGTGGTTTCGTAGTTTACAGAGAGTTGATAGTGTGAAGGTAGACAGTATAAATGGTTAATACTATAGAGGGTTTACAAAACGCTTTTACACACCTCTTTTGTGGGGACAGGTGCGTAGGAATAGGTTACCCAGTTAAACCCGAAGAGGCATCCCGCACATCGTCCACCACGCATGCAAACATCCACCCACCCACCAGCAGCGCCCCCAGAGCAAAAGTCCAGAATGCTTCATGTCTTTGGACGTGTCATCCTGTCATCCTGTTGACAGGGTCGGGAGGCGTAAGGAGGCGATGTAGTGTAATTAAAATCGTTAAAATCATTGGACATTGGTGTAATGTAATTAAAATCGTTAAAACCATTGGACTTCCACTCTAGAAACACCACCCCAAGAAGGCCCGGACCGCGAGCCCAATCCAAATACAATGCCGCAACATAGCCCTCCCCTCCGCCATCCACTCCCAGCATTCCCACCTCCCCCGTCCCCCCCATCCCACAAAATGCACAGCCGTGCACATCTGATCAGACCGCATGCCCCAGCCAGACCGCCTGTATACGCCCACGCAGAGCCACTGCCGAATGGAGCCGACACGAACCCCCCCCCCCCCCCACCAGGAAGTGAAACAGGATATGTAGTCTTAATGAGATTGTATGCTTAAAGCCTGAGAGAGAGCTGCTGCACCTGGACTGGCCACCTGCACTGATCTATAAAGAATACCTGGATAGAGCATCTACGTCAAAATTCTGAAGCCTACATGGCGGCGGCCATTATGGGACCACTTGCCATAGGAATGCATAGACAGTAAAAGAAAATAAAAGAATGTTGCCGTTCTGCAACAATGGAATTGGAACACCACGCCGCCATTATGGGACCACTCGGGACAGTTCCATTGGCTTCATTGTTGATGGGTCAGCAACAATGAGATAGGCTGCATCCGAATAGTCAGTACATACTAGCTTCGTTTAGAACGTACTACTCAACCGTCAATTTAGTACGTTATTTATGTATGCGAGCGAGTAGTAGGCATACAATTCGGACGTACTGGGCAGCCATTTTGCCTGTCCTTTGACCCCGGATGTTTACATGTGACGCAAACACAATGACCGACGCATGCCGCGAAATTTTAAAGCCACCTCGGAGAATTGACCTCAGAGCCGTTTATTCGTCTTATTTCGCTTTAAACCGCTGAACGTATTTACAAGAATGACCTCTGAGACGTTTATTCATTAAGTTTTGCTTGACACAACTGAACGTATTTACGAGAATTAGCAGTTAGCAGTTCATTCGTCTTGTTGAGCTTGACACGACCGGTCTCCATTTTTGGCCGGGGGAGTCCTGTATTTTACCCTTTCTAGCCGTCCACCCGCAGTATTTCACCGTATATCTCCCAGCTGACTAAACTGGCTTCATATGTCAACGTGAACTTGAGATTTTTACCGGGAGACGACGGCGGCCCCTTGTCCCGAACAGTCCTGCTGCAGTTTGCCTGACGTGACTCGCGGGAGACATCGCGGAATTCTGTGTGCAATAAAAATAACTTTCATTACTCATTAAAATGAGCATGCATTACTGACTAAATAAATTGCTATGATGTAGTTAAAAACAAACCACTGTTGTAAATAAGACTAGTAAACAGGCCTGCATTGTAGCACATTAATTCAATAACAAGTGTGTTTCGTAGGCTACCTATTTAACCAACAGCATAACATGACAGTATCTGAACGTTCAGTAGGCTAGCCTAATTGCTCCAGAAATCACACATGAGAAGGTATCCCTTCGATTTCAATTCATTTTAAATTTTGCACATTCCATCAGAATAACCCAGGTGTGCCTGACCTCAGTAGTTCTTGAATTTCCCCCTGGGGATCAATAAAGTATCTATCTATCCATCTATCTAATCACAATAATCAGACCAACTACCAAAAGTACTTAAATTCACACAAATCCAGTAAAATCCAAATCTAGTAAATAAATGCATAAGCTTTTATTAGTTTAACAAACAAAACATTGCAATTTAAATGTTAAAAATGATAGAAGCTTTTACAACAATCTACATGTAATAAATATTTGAAAACTGTATAATGATTCAAATAAATAAAGTAGCCTATAGTTAAACATAGGTAGTGTTACATAAATATTTCAAGAAGCTTTTAAGTGTTAAGAACTTCTTAGGAGCGTTCTTTGAGCGCTCCTAAGAAGTTCTTAGCACTGAAGAGCTTCCTAACGAATCTAGGAAACCCAGCCATTCCATTGTCAGTAGTTGTGGCTTGTGATTCAAGTGTGGTGTGGGTGCTTTAAATTCTGTATTTTTGTACCATGACCAACCCAGTTACACACATGCTGACATAAACGCACGTACGTGCGCACACACACACTCTTGGCCACTGGTCTTCCTTTCTGGTGCCTCTTCTTCATTGTTGTCTCCACCTGTTTCAGCAGCAATACCAGCCGGGGGTTGTGTCCAAACTGCATTTAGATATAAAGTAATATATTTTCAAGATCATTATGAGGTCTAAAGCAAGATTTCAACATGTCATCTGTCAGAGAAGTTGTTTGTCCACTCAAATATATTTACTGATAGCCACCTTATCTCTCTCAGTTGGGGGTTGGTCAAAGAGTTCTTTCTATGCATCCTTCTCAATTTAAGAAGCATGGACAGCATATAATTAAAAGAAAAATAATTATTCATCATTTACTGTCTGACCTACTATAACTAAAGCCCAGTCTTGCAACTTAAGCTGTCATTAACACCTCTCTTGTAATTATTTTGAGCAAACAAGACATTGTGTGGTTGTTAAATGATCATGTATTGAAGAGGAGAGAGGAAACCGCACACTCTTGTTCTGATGCCAAAATGTATTAAATCAATTTATTTAATAAATGTTGGCATCAGAACAAGAGTGTGCGGTTTCCTCTCTCCTCTTCAACTATTACCGTGACCAGCACCTCGCTAAAACAGGTGTGCGCTGCTCTCCCTTAAAACAAAATGATCATGTATTACCAATGCCAATTACCAAGAGCAATAGATATGCGTCAACACATATGCACACCTGAAGCAAAAGGGCTTGTGGACTTCCTTCACGAGATCCTTGTGGTGCTCCAGTTGGCCATGTTGTGGATGTGGTAAACCAAAGTATCTAAAAATGACAAATAAAAACAACACAGGCCTAGATTAAAGCTTATTACTATTATTTGCCTACTCTAAACAAACATGTATTACATATTTGATTGAATCAATGTACAACTTACTAATAACTCTGCTCTCTTGTCTTGTCACAAGAATTGGTTCGCAAATGCAGCCTTCTTCATCCACGTGCAGGTAGCTGATCAGTGTTGCCTGGATTCAAAGGTGTATATTCAAATGAGTCATATAGTAGGCGGTTGGAAGGCTAAATGGCTATATGTTCAAACTTCAAACTAAGGATATGTTCAAATTGGCTACATGATCATAAGCAAGCTCCTAGTACAAAACAAAGAACTACCAAAATATGCCTAAGCTGATTTGTATTAGCTTTACATGACTTCTAACACACACACAACACACACACACACACACACACACACACACACACACACACACACACACACACACACACACACACACACACACTTGCCTGAAGCAAGCTGCATAACGTAACTATGAGGTGCCAATCGCTAGATATTCTTCTTCCAAGTCATGCTGGTTAATGTTAAGCCATCTCTGAAATAATTAGATCACGATTCACTTTGAAAACCATAGAATTTAGCAAGTATAGCTAACATTACAGCGAGGTTGACTAACCACCAAACACTGTAACGTCAATTAGCCCAACAAAGTAGGCTAAGAAATCATTATAACGTTACGTTACCACTAATGAATGAGGCGGCGTGTATCCTCGTTCGTCCATGCAGCATTAAAAAAAAAGAGACTTCGTTGTACTACAAAACTAACGTTAACAGGTAATCGTTTTCTTGACAGGAATACACACGATATTACCCTCGATACACACAGCACAGCTGTCTCCAAAATAACAAATGTATCAGTTCACGTACAGCATTGCTAACGTTAATCAGAACTCCAAAATATAACGCTAGCTTTAACCAACCATCACATTTAACGTACACGACAGATTTACCAACGTACATAACGAGTTTCACTTTAAAGTTGATAGTAAAATTAAAACTTAAGCTACAACAAGATTAATAGACCAACTAAAGCAGACAGATAACGTTAGACAGGCTAACATTTACACGAATGTATGTCTTCTCCCGATAATACAATCGCAAATACAACTTACTTCAACTGAACTGAACTGATACATAACGTATTTTCGAAACAGCCAACGTTTAAACTCAACATTTCTACTAATATACTTACATTTATAAACATCGGTTGAAGTTGTCGCTGTCGGCCCGTCACCTTTGATTTTCCCGGCGGCTTGTCTTCTTCTACGGTTATTTGACCCCCGGTGATTTGTGGGATAGCGTAGTGACCAACCGTTGTATACTGTGGAGGTAGTAGGCCATCCGGGTACTTTTCGCCTACTAGTTGATGCCTACTAAGCATTCGGACGTACTACTACTGTGACGTACTGCGTCTCGCCTACTGATTAGTACGTTAGTATGAGTATTCGGATGCAGCCATAGTCTATCCAGGTATTCTTTATAGATCAGTGGCCACCTGGCATAAGATTCTAATTGCCCTATTATGATGTCATAATCACAATGTTAAGTCTATGGGGAAATTTTAGTAGATTTTATTTAATAGTTCAAAAAGTATAAAAGTTACAAAGTTGAAAAATACATAGCTGAAGTCACCTAAGTAAGACCTACGCAGCGCAGTTTGAATGAAGTTTCTACGTTAAACGTTATATCTTTATCTTTCTATACCAACGTCGTGCACACAGTGTTCTTTTTTCAGAGCCTATTTGTAAAATCTAATTTAGCATTAAACGAAGCGATAAAAGCAGCAATTTCGACACTGATTGGCTGCTGGAATCTTGCAATCTGATTGGCTGCTGGAATCTTGCAATCTGATTGGCTGTTGGAGTCCTGCAATGTGATTGGCTGTTGGAATCCTTCAATCTGATTGGCTCCCAGAATCCTGCAATCTGATTGGCTCCCAGAATCCTGCAATTTGATTGGCTCCCAGAATCCTGCAATTTGATTGGCTGTTGGAATCCTGCAACCTGATTGGCTGTTGGAATCCTGCAATCTGATTGGCTCCCAGAACCCTGCAATCTGATTGGCTCCCAGAATCCTGCAATCTGATTGGCTGTTGGAATCTTGCAATCTGATTGGCTGTTGGAATCTTGCAATCTGATTGGCTCCCAGAATCCTGCAATCTGATTGGCTCCCAGAATCCTGCAATCTGATTGGCTGTTGGAATCCTGCAATCTGATTGGCCATTGGAATCCTGCAATCTGATTGGCTTCCAGAACCCTGCAATCTGATTGGCTCCCAGAATCCTGCAAGCTGATTGGCCCCCAGAATCCAGCGATCTGATTGGCTCCCAGAATCCTGCAATCTGATTGGCTGTTGGAATCCTGCAATCTGATTGGCCATTGGAATCCTGCAATCTGATTGGCCGTTGGAATCCTGCAATCTGATTGGCTCCCAAAATCCTGCAATCTGATTGGCCCCCAGAATCCAGCGATTTGATTGGCTCCCAGAATCCTGCAATCTGATTGGCCCCCAGAATCCTGTAATCTGATTGGCTGTTGGAATCCTGCAATCTGATTGGCTCCCAGAATCCTGCAATCTGATTGGCTCCCAGAATTCTGTAATTTCATTGGCTGTTGGAATCCCGCAATCTGATTGGCCCCCAGAATCCTGCAATCTGATTGGCTCCCAGAATCCTGCAATCTGATTGGCCCCCAGAATCCAGCGATCTGATTGGCTGTTGGAATCCTGCAATCTGATTGGCTCCCAGAATCCTGCAATCTGATTGGCCCCCAGAATCCAGCGATCTGATTGGCTCCCAGAATCCTGCGATTTGATTGGCTCCCAGAATCCTGCGATTTGATTGGCTCCCAGAATCCTGCAATCTGATTGGCCCCCAGAATCCTGCAATCTGATTGGCTGTTGGAATCCTGCAATCTGATTGGCTCCCAGAATCCTGCAATCTGATTGGCTCCCAGAACCCTGCAATCTGATTGGCCCCCAGAATCCAGCGATCTGATTGGCTCCCAGAATCCTGCGATTTGATTGGCTCCCAGAATCCTGCAATCTGATTGGCTGTTGGAATCCTGCAATCTGATTGGCTGTTGGAATCCTGCAATCTGATTGGCTCCCAGAATCCTGCAATCTGATTGGCTCCCATAATCCTGCAATCTGATTGGCTATTGGAATCCTGCAATCTGATTGGCCATTGGAATCCTGCAATCTGATTGGCTCCCAGAACCCTGCAATCTGATTGGCTCCCAGAATCCTGCAATCTGATTGGCCCCCAGAATCCAGCGATCTGATTGGCTCCCAGAATCCTGCAATCTGATTGGCCCCCAGAATCCAGCGATCTGATCGGCTCCCAGAACCCTGCAATCTGATTGGCTCCCAGAATCCTGCAATCTGATTGCTGCCGTGATGTCATAATGAGCAATGTTAAAGGGACACTTCACCGATTAGCATTAAGCTTTGTATCTTTAGAAAACCAGTCATGTTTTTGAATGGCCGTGCAACATTCCCTCAGTTTGCCATGAGACGGGAGAAATACGGTTTTCAATGTTGGACTTCCTGCTTTCAATGATGTAAAAATCGTCATTTCTTTATCTTTGTCGAGTAGATGAAACTACAAACACTTTCCTCATTTTTCCAAGAGGGGGCGCTAGCGGTGGGACTTCACTTGCAGAAACTAGAATATATAGCCGCCATCTTTTTTGGAAGCTAGGCTCCCGGTCCCGGAGAAAGCTGATAAGTAACTACGATTTAATATGAAATATTAATTAATTGAATGCTGATATTGAAACTGATATGGCAAATGGGAATTCTGAAGATCTGGTATATGAATTTGATGCACGAGATGACCTGTACGAGCTGTAATACAGTACAGAACATCAAGGCCTCCATCAAGGCCTGCAGCACGCCTGGACGTCGATTAGGATCATTGGCTGTCGATTAGCCTTTGCCTGGGCTAGCTCAAGCTATAATGAACTAGCTCTCACAAGGTCAGTTATCCTAATGTTATTCACAAGTTATTGCACAAATAGTATTAGCGATACTAATAATTGTTAAAGGTCGGGTATTCTAGCATATGCTGTCAATTTTCGGGACATTTGACATGGAAATATGTTAATTAACGTTTTGGGTTTTTTCGCGATTTTTTCGCTAATTCCTTTTGAAGACCAGCAACATTGATGTATGGCCACAAGATTGAGTACAACATAAAACAATGATCGTTTTAATTTTAGAATCGTTATTAATGCCAAAATGTTACATTAATGAGTCCTTCTGTGTAGTCTTGTCTACTTCCTGGTGGGTGCTGGTAAGGCAGTGAAAGGTATAAAAGTGGAATAATAATAAGAATACATTGGAAGAACAGTGTAGTGCATTTTCATGCACTATAATAAGAAGAAGAAGCAGAAGACTTTGGAAGAACAGTAGAGTGCATTTTCATGCACTCTAATAAGAAGACTTGGAAGAACAGTACAGTGCATTTTCATGCACTGTAATAAGAAGCCTAGGAAGAAAAGTACAGTGCATTTTCATGCACTGTAATAAGAAGAAGAAGCCTAGGAAGAACAGTACAGTGCATTTTCATGCACTGTAATAATAATAAGAACTAGCCTAGGAAGAACAGTACAGTGCATGTTCATGCACTGTAATAATAAGAAGAAGCCTAGGAAGAACAGTACAGTGCATTTTCATGCACTGTAATAATAATCGCCTATAATAATAATAAGAAGAAACCGGATAACAGTAGAGTGCATGCACTCTAATAAAAAGATATCGGATAACAGTAGAGTGCATTTTCATGCACTCTAATAAGAATACTTCGGATAACAGTAGAGTGCATTTTCATGCACTCTAAAAACAGTATACTGTAGTGCATTTTCATGCACTATAATGATAAAAAGAAAAAACTTTTGAATAACAATACAGTGCATTTCCATGCACTGTAATAAAAATAAAGATAAAAAACAAAGGAAAATCAATACAGAAGAATAGGAAGAACAGTACAGTGCATTTTCATGCACTGTAATAATAATAAGAAGAAGCAGAAGACTTTGGAAGAACAGTACAGTGCATTTTCATGCACTGTAATAATAATAAGAAGAAGCCTAGGAAGAACAGTACAGTGCATGTTCATGCACTGTAATAAGAAGAAGAAGCCTAGGAAGAACAGTACAGTGCATTTTCATGCACTGTAATAATAATTGCCTATAATAATAAGAAAAAGAAACCGGATAACAGTAGAGTGCATGCACTCTAATAAGAAGATATCGGATAACAGTAGAGTGCATTTTCATGCACTCTAATAAGAATACTTCGGATAACAGTAGAGTGCATTTTCATGCACTCTAAAAACAGTATAGTGCATTTTCATGCACTATAATGATAAAAAGAAAAAACTTTTGAATAACAATACAGTGCATTTCCATGCACTGTAATAAAAATAAAAATAAAAAACAAAGGAATATCAATACAGAAGAATAGGAAGAACAGTACAGTGCATTTTAATGCACTGTAATAATAATAAGAAGAAGCAGAAGACTTTGGAAGAACAGTAGAGTGCATTTTCATGCACTCTAATAAGAAGACTTGGAAGAACAGTACAGTGCATTTTCATGCACTGTAATAAGAAGCCTAGGAAGAAAAGTACAGTGCATTTTCATGCACTGTAATAATAAGAAGAAGCCTAGGAAGAACAGTACAGTGCATTTTCATGCACTGTAATAATAATAATAAGAAGCCTAGGAAGAACAGTACAGTGCATGTTCATGCACTGTAATAATAAGAAGAAGCCTAGGAAGAACAGTACAGTGCATGTTCACTGTAATAATAATCGCCTATAATAATAGTAAGAAGAAACCGGATAACAGTAGAGTGCATGCACTCTAATAAGAAGATATCGGATAACAGTAGAGTGCATTTTCATGCACTCTAATAAGAATACTTCGGATAACAGTAGAGTGCATTTTCATGCACTCTAAAAACAGTATAGTGCATTTTCATGCACTATAATGATAAAAAGAAAAAACTTTTGAATAACAATACAGTGCATTTCCATGCACTGTAATAAAAATAAAAATAAAAAACAAAGGAATATCAATACAGTGCATTTCCATGCACTGTAATAATAATAATAATAATAATATAAAGAAAAAATTAAGGAATAACAATACAGTGCATTTCCATGCACTGTAATAAAAATAAAAAGAAAAAACAAAGGAATATCAATACAGTGCATTTCCATGCACTGTAATAACTAGAAAAGCATTTCCTGAAGGAAATACCAGTGCATGGAAAGTCATTGCTAGGATTATGCTAGGATAATTAAAGTGATTACTATAGTGTTGCTAGGCTAAATAAAGTGGTTACTATTCTATAAAAAGTGGTTACTAGGTTGGTTGCTAGGGAAACCACGTCGGTTGCTAAGGTGGTTGCCAGGTTGTCATTATTGAAGTGGTTGCTAGGTTGTAACTAAGTAATTATAGTGGTTGCTTTGCTATAAAAGTGTTATTTTAAATATAGTTTTAAAAAGAAAAAGTTATGGAAATTGGGAGAAATAGAGAGAGTGATAGAGAAAGTGAGAGGAAGTGAAGAAAAAGAAGTGAAAGAAAGTGGGAATGACAAGTGAGCTATCCAGTTCAATGGAGAGACACACAGAGAAGAAGTTCCATTGAAGTTGCTGAAGTCAGTGAGAGAACACCGGCAAAGTGGATTCCATTCTATTTCTTTAAAAGCCAATTATGATGTCAAAAAGCCAATGTTAAGTCTATGGCAAAATTAAGTTTATTTTTCACATAATATCTCAAAAAGTAAAAGTCGTAGAAATATGAAAAGTAATAGAATGAAAATTTGGTGCAAGAGCTACGTGTCAAAGTTTGAACCAAGTTCCTACGATAAGCGGCCTATAAGCGGAGTCAAATTAGGGCCTGGAAGAATAATAATAAAAAAATAAAAAGCCTATGAATAACAATACAGTGCATTTCCATGCACTGTAATGAAAACAAAGAAAAAGAAAAAGCCTAGGAATAACAATACAGTGCATTTCCATGCACTGTAATAAAAATAAAAAGAATATAGCTGCAAGCGGCGATGGCGGGCCCGAGCACCTGGGGTGCGGACCCGTGACATTTCGGAATCTAACAAAGCAACACCTACTTGTTGGTGGGTATGTGCATGAGCAACACACATGCCCGCCAAAGGTCTCTGACTAGCCATAGCAATAACACACAAGTCCACCAAATTTGGTTCATTTTCGTGAATGTTTGTGTCAACCACAACAGATAACGTGCTGCTAGGTGGCGCTATAGAGTCCCAAAGTCACACCTTAGGCCAGAGCTCTGTCTCTGACTAGCAGAAGCAATTCCACATGTAGCTGCCAAATTACATCCAATTCATAACCTTTTTTCTGCCTATAACACCAACTTCCTGTTTCTTAATAAAACGCCATAATTCAAACCTTCGCCATTTCAATATACTTCAAAAATAAAAAAATTTTTTCGCAATTCCTCTCGGGCAACCCCTCAAGATCATTTTAGTGCTTATATGACATGAATTCGATAAACCGTCTAGGAGAAGTGTTTCAAAATACGTGATGTGCAAAAATCATAATCATAATCATAACTCAAATTCTTCTAGGATTCACTATATAGTTTAAACGTAAAACTTGTTCAGAATAATACAACACACATGTCCACCAAATTTGGTTCATATCCGTGAATGTATGTGTCAACCACAACACACAACGCACTAGGTGGCGCTATAGAGTCCCTGAGCCACACCCTAGGCCAGAGGTCTGTCTCTCAGTAGAGGTATCAATTCTACAGGTAGCTGCCAAATTTCAAGAGTTTTAGAGCATGCCAAGTTGGTGAAAAAGGGCAAAACATTCCGGTAATCTGAGCAAAAACAATAGGGCCTTGCACCTACGGTGGAGCCACTTCAGTGGCCGCACCTCAGTGCTCGGGCCCTAAAAAAGCCTGCACTGTAATAAACATAACATCATGCGCAATCACTGACTGTTGACTGTGGAATAGGTTACTAGTATAGTATGGATCAACAAAACAAAACTATGTGATTTATTCTGACAGAGTAGTAACATATTAAGACAATGTATTAAACAGCTATAATGTTTCTATTTTGATCCATATACAGCTCTGGAAAAAAAAACTAAGAGTCCACTGCAAATTTGAATATGACTATCAACTCTACTTACAGTGCCCTCCAAAAGTATTGGAACACATGCACAAGTTAAATATAAAATCTTTTAGAAATTGATCTTAATGCCTTAAAGGGATAATCCGGAGTGAAATGCACTTTAGATCAAATTTTCGGACTATTGGGAGTACATACGTTGAGTTGACACCAAAATGGTTCGAGCTCACCGTTTTTAGCCAAAACTCGTTAGCCTGGAAGTGACGCGGGCATGTCCTTTCGCCGCTACAAAACGTTATTTTTATACCTCTTCTACTGTTCCAAACAACACTACACTTACGTGATAGTGAGAAGAGGATCCCTAAAGCCAAACCGAAGTATCCCCACGTCTTTATGTGGTCGGATAGAGAGTCCAGAATGAATTTAATCGAGTCCGTACCTCTCCGGAAATGTTAATAAAGTGTTGTTAAAACGTTGCCAGTTGCAACAGCGACATTTCCGGAAAGGTACTGACTCGATTAAATTTATTCTGGACTCTCTATCCGACCACATAAAGACGTGGGGATACTTCGGTTTGGCTTTAGGGACCCTCTACTCACTACCACGTAAGTGTAGTGTTGTTTGGAACAGTAGAAGAGGTATAAAAATAGCGTTTTGTAGCGGCGAAAGACATGCCCGCGTCACCTCCAGGCTAACGAGTTTTGGCTAAAAACGGTGAGCTCGAACTTTCTCAAAATACATCCGAATGACATGATTTTGGTGTCAACTCAACGTATGTACTCCCAATAGTCCGAAAAATTTATCTAAAGTGCATTTCACTCCGGATTATCCCTTTAAATGAAAAAAATGAGGAAATATTCAACCTTTAAGGACATCAATTTTCTTTGTGAATTAATAATGTATTGTAAATAAATAAATGTTTTCCTTAAAATACAGGGGTCATAAGTATTGGAACGCTCATGTTAAATTCCCATAGATGATTTTTATTTTTATTTTTAAAGGCCAGTTATTTCATGGATCCAGGACACTATGCACCCTGATAAAGTCCCCTTGGCCTTTGGAACTAAAATAACCCCAGTTGCTTTGGACAAAAGCATCTGCTAAATCATATAACCTTAACCATAGCCATGAGATAAAACAGCAAGATATACCAAGACTTGTCGGTAACACTTTAGATTACAGATCGGTAATAAGTGGGTAATGTTATGGTAATATATATGCAATTTCATATTACAAATATAGCCACAAGCGGCGATGGCGGGCCCGAGCACCTGCGGTGCGGAGACCTGTGAGATTTCAGAATTTAACAAAGCAACATGTGTGTGTTGGTGGGCATGTGCATGAGTAACACACATGCCCACCAAATTTGGTCAATTTTCCTGAATGTATGTGTCAGCCACAACAGACAACACGCTAGGTAGCGCTATAGAGTACCTAAGCCACACCCTAGGCCAGAGCTCTGTCTCTGTATCCATATTTGTAGTCCAAATTTGAGATGATAACCAGTGTGTTGATATGGTGTACTGTAAATCATGCATCTGTAAGGCTTACATCTTTGCTTCAGATCATTGAATTCACAAAACCTGTTGCTGTATTTAATGTGTGTGTGTGTGTGTCTTGATGTAAACAAAATGTAACTAAGTCATGATTGTTTGACTTTTCTGTATTCTGGTTATTACATGCTATTCCAACCAAGCATTTTTGTGAGGATAAGAACTTGGGTCTGGCTTAGTCAGTCCCCAATTCAATCACTAAAAATGACTTAACCTGAATAAAATCATCATGCACATGATCTTTTCTTTACCTTTTACTTTACATGACACTGTCACTCTTGACCGACTCATGGCAACTCTGGCCGTTCATTTTCATGTGGATCAAGAAAGGGAGAGAGAGAGTGTGTGTGTATGTCTGTGTGGAAAGAACGGGGGAGGGGAGCAATGCAGCTGAGAGAGAGAGAGAGAGAGACACAGACAGAGGGGGTAGAGACAAATGGATCAATAGAATAGAATATAGACTTTTTTGATCCCGTGAGGGAAATTCATTTCTCTGCATGTAACCCAATTTAACCAAATTAGTGAACACACACAGCACACAGTGAACACACAGTGAGGTGAATCACACACTGACCCAGAGCAGTGAGCTGCATGCCCAACCAGCGGTGCTGGGGGAGCAGTGAGGGGTTAGGTGCCTTGCTCAAGGGCACTTCAGTGGTGGACTGGTCGGGGATTGAACCGGCAACCCTCCAGTTACAAGCCCCAAGCCCTAACCAGTGTGTGTGTGTGTGTGTGTGTGTGTCTGTCTGTCTGTCTGTCTGTCTGTCTGTGTCTGTCTGTCTGTCTGTCTAGGACGCCGCGCATGTGTCAATGTGTATGTGCTAATGAGAGAGTGCGTGCGTGTGTGAGCTGCAAGAGGGAGGGGGAGGAGAGGGAGAGAGGGGAAGGAGAGAGACCTCCAGCTGAGAGAGAGAGAAAGAAGGGGAGAGAGGGGGGCGATAGCAAAAAGCCCACCAAATATATGGGCAAGTATGAAATAAACAAATAACTCACATTGAACAACATCAAAACTTGTATATGACTGTCACTACTAACACACTAACTAATACTCCATTAAATTTCATCCAAATTAGTCACTGTTTTCTGCCTATAACACCAACTTTTTGTTTCTTTTATAAGACACCTAGATTCAAACCTTCGCCATTTCAATATACTTTTAAATTCAAAAATCTGGTCGCAATTTCTCTTGGGCAACCCCTCAAGATAATTTTACTGCTGAAATGACATGATTTCGATAAACCGTCTAGGAGAAGTGTTTCAAAATACATGATGTGCAAAAATCGTAATCATAATCATAACTCAAATTCTTGTTGTTCAGATTAATAGAACACACATGCCCACCAAATCTGGGCTATTTTTGTGAATGCATGTGTCGACCACAACAGCGCGATAGGTGGCGCTTTAGAGTCCCTGAGCCACACCCTTGGCCAGAGCTCTGTCTCTGAGTTTCGATTGCAATTCTACAAATGGCTGCCAAATTACAAGAGTTTTAGAGCATGCCAAGTTGATGAAAAAATGCCAAACAGGTAAGGAGGAAAAAACTATAATAATAATAATAATCTGAGCAAAAACAATAGGGCCTTGCACCTACGGTGCAGCCGCTGCTACAGCGGCCGCACCTCGGTGCTCGGGCCCTAAATATCTAATGTGTAATTTCTAGACAATTACTGTGCAATTACCATACAACAACAATGCAAACAACTTGGGTAAAATAAAATGGTAATAACTGCTGTAAATATGTACTTAACGAAGCAATAAATATTTAGGATTTACTTATTGTGACATAATATTTCTGTAATTACACCAACATGATGGGGCTATGAAGGACTAAATTACCCTTAACTTCTAAGTGTTATGCACAGTGGTCAAAGTGTCACAGTGGTTTTTGTAGTAGTTAGTTTGATGGTAAAATGTGACCTGTTATCTGTTATTATGATGAAATAAATAAGGTTATATCACAATAACTACAGTATATGGTATCAGGGCTGTAAAATACTGTTTTGTCTTTTCGAAAGGATTTCAACAACTCCCCACCGTTCAGAAAAAAAACCTTTTGAAAAGACAACAGTATTTTACAGCCCTGATTCCATATAGTTATTGTGAAATTACCTCATTTATTTCATCATAACAACAGATAACAGGTCACATATTATGTTTCAATAAGTAAATCCTAAATATTTATTGCTTCGGTAAGTACATATTTACAGCAGTTATTACCATTTCATTTTATCCTTAAATCCAAGTTATTTGCATTCTTGTCGTATGGTAATTGCACAGTAATTGTCTAGAAATTACACATTAATTATCTGTAATATGTGGTTTAAATATATTATTATCATTAAATTGCATATTACCATAACATTACCCACTTATTACCGATCTGTAATGTAAAGTGTTACCGACTTATCAAGGAAAACTTCAGAGACAATTTTAAAGTAATGATAGCCTAAATGGAAAAGGCTCTGAAATGGACCTACATTCAAGCCTGATGATTGCAAAGAGCTTCAGAGCTACGCAATGTAAGACCTGCTCTTTAGCCGCTATGCTAACACCGCCCTGTGGCAGCAAAGAGCAAAGGTGGTAGCTTTACAACAACAGTAGTATTATTTACTGATGATGGTGTGACTTGTTTTGACCACACAGTTCAGCCCTGCACTTGCCTGAACTCAGATTGGGAGTCGAGCACACTAGCAATAGAGCTAACAAGCCCAGGCTGCTAGCTCTCTCACTAGCACAACTCTTAAAGGAGAGATCTGGCATGTTTTCACATAGCTCTGCGTTTCTCAAAGTCACCGAGTACTGTCGGTATGAAACGAAACAAAAACAAACGGTTTTACCTAGCTCAGGTTATTACAACCAGCAGCTAACACAGCCAGGCAGCTACAGTACTAAACTCTGTGGGCATGTACAGGGGGGGCTGATGGACGTGTCCTCAGAGTGTAGTGCTGTAGCTGCCTTTTTGTAACAACAGTACTCTGTGACCTCGCGAAATGAAGATCTATGTGAAAACTCACCAAATATCTCCTTCAAGGTGTCAGGAGGGATATTTACCAATGTACAGTTGTGCTCCTAAGTTTATGAACCCGTGCTACAGTTGACTAAGACGAGGACTAAAACGTCATCTGTTGAAAATTGCCTTCATTAAAAATGCCTTAATTAAAAAATGAGGAAAGATCCAGCTTCTAAGAACATCAATTTTCTTTGTGAATGAATGATATATTGTAAATGAATAAATGTTTTTCCTTAAAATGCAGAGGGCGTAAGTATACACACTCCTGTGTTAAATTCCCATAGAGGCAGGCAGATTTTTAAAGGTCAGTGATTTCATGGATCCAGGATACTATGCATCCTGATAAAGTTCCCCTGGCCTTTGGAATTAAAAAATCCCCACATCATCACATATCCATCACCATAAGGATTGAGAACATGACGTATTCCACATACTTAACGTACCCACAAACTTAAGACTTGAGGGAAGAACGCAGTGCAGTGTTTGAGACGCCTGTTACCTGCTGTGTTATGAATAGAGTGGCATGAAGCTTATCTTTTATCGTTTTCCAGCGTGGAAAAACAATAGTACACGCCATGTTTCAGAGGTGACAAAAAGGCGAGGAATGGCATGGGTAGCAGCAGTAAGGAGGCTGAAGATTATGTTCTGTTTTTCACACTATTAAGTTTTCATTATTTTCATGCCAGACTATAGACCAGAAAACTAGCCTGATGCCAGCCCATGTAAACTGGCCAAACATACCCATAATTCTTTGCGTTTTGATGACTTTGCTGCCTAGTTGGTCACATGTTAGCGATCTCTATAGACCCCTTCACAACGGATAAACATTCGGAGTGGCGTGACGTCAGTGGCGGCAGAAAAGTTAGACGGCTATTGAAAAGCACTAGTAATGCGGCCAAAATTAGTCCGTAATTAACCTTTGATGAAATGGCTAACGATATAAAACAGTATGTACATACACTCAGTGTATGGGATTGGGAGGATTATTTGAAAAAACTTTGAAAAAACGTACGTTATCAGGTGGGATCATTCTGACAGATCCCCATTCTAAGTGAATGGAAAGAAGACGTAGCAAGATTGCCCTCCGTTGAATGGCCAGATATTTATAATTACGTTATTGAAAAACCGAGCGTATACAGTAAGGAGAAGTGGCGGGTGTATAGATCATTGGATATATAACTATGTCCCAAATGGTCATGTCTAAGATTTACAATACAATGACATATCGGATGAGTTTAGCGTTGTCGCTGATGGCAGTTGATGGTTGTTTTGCCGCCAGCGAACGAAGTGACGTAGGCTCAGCAGGGGTCTATACCTAGACTAGAGATGGTTTTACTTCAGTTAGCTTAATAGCTGGTTTGATTTGCATTGAGAGATGATCTTATGGAAAGCACCCCATGCCGATGAATTTAAATAAATAAATAGTGAATTGTGAATCACATTGTCACAGGTGGGTAGATGGTGGCCATCAAATTAGGCCATCAACAGCATGTAGAAGAGGGTGCTTGACCTGGAAAGTTTGGGAACCGTGACCCAACTCTCAGGAGAAACTGGGCCATTATTCAATTGGTTTTGCATGTTATAAAAACATTTCTGACTTAAACCATATTCTGTGTTATATTTTAGTCTCAGAAAGATCCAATGCTGGTGGAGAAGATAATGAATGACTTGGACTCCAACAAAGACAATGAAGTTGACTTCAATGAATTTGTTGTACTTGTGGCAGCACTCACAGTAGCATGTAATGACTTCTTTCAAGAGCAACAAAAAAAGAAGGGCAATTAATGTAATATTATACACATAAAACATTATATGTCTGCCAAAATGTGAACATAAAGCAAAGAGAACATATTAGACTTTTATTTGAATTTGAACACTAAAATCATTTGTGTTACATTACACATTCCTTCTTGCACTACACGTTCGTTCATTCATCCACATTTTTCTTACGTTTGCATTTATTGTTATATCTGTAGTTCAATTAATTGGCTTCTGGTTAAGTGTAAGTGCTATTCAGTGCTATTAAAGTGTATTGATTTGGTGAAAATGTGTCTGCTGGAGGTCTTTAGGGGATGCGTGATTTGTGTTTGTCATCATCAAACGCACTGCCATTCACTGGAAATGCTCCAGGTCTAAAGGAAGCAAGGTAAACTTAAAGAGTAACTCCACCCCATAACTCCAACCACTTCACATTTCTGAAAAAGGCTTTCAAAATGGGCAGGACGTTCTGAAATTTGGAAGGGAGTGCAGCCCTGCTGCAGCCAATCAACCATGGTGATTTTGTGTCAATCTGGGAATGAGTGCTGCAGACATGGCTTATCACAGTTAGGCTAATCAGGGCAGCAGGTGTTGGGGCGTTTCATTCCTAATTTGTAATGACCCGGTGACGTAGTGTTGGATGAGAAGTGCAGGACAACGTCAGCATTCCAATAGTATTTTGGACCAACATGCCATGGCATGTTTCAACCCTTAGAGGGCGCGGAGAGCAATATCTCCAATACAAAATCATACGAAATGTTACTTTTGTCGAGAAACACGATTTTTGTCAATATTAACCCTGGTAATAGTGTACGTCACCACTTATGAGTACTTTCAATCAATCAACAGCTCAAAAAACATATTTTAGGGTGCAGTTACCCTTTCATTCCTCATTTACACTCCAGTTTAGAGGCTCCAGTGTATGGATCCAGGAGTTCGGTGTTGCTGCCTCTAGGTGGTGTAGAGATTTTTTCCATGTCCCAGAATTAAAGTGATGTTGGGGGTTGTATTGCGTGTACCAATTTTAAATAGGATCGGACCTTTATAAGTAATTGCATAGGCAATGTAATCATTATAAGCCACGCCTCAAAAGTGGGTTGATGCATAACTTTAAAATCTGAAAAAAGCCAATCTGTTCAACTTGGTCTGAAGGTGATTTGTACTGAATTACGTAGGAATCAAATTGACAGTTTGGAAAGAGATATATTAGTTTAATGGGTGAATTGGATGCAGGAGCTCTGAAGGACCAAGAAGTAGAGGAAGAAAAAAAGTAAAGCACTGTATATGTATAGAAATGAGTAATTTTTGTTTTCTGAGATCATGCATTGATTTGGGACCTATGGTGAAAATGTAGTGTACAGGCATCCAAAGAATGTCATATTGATTGTCTGTACCAAGTTTGGATAAGATTGGATATAGGCCTATTCAAAATATTGACAGTGCTCCCTATGAATGGAATTTCATGAAATTTAGTCTGGGTCCAAAGTACACAAACTGTAGTCTTGTTGCTACCAAAATGCTACAGCAAAAATGAGGTGGACTACAGTGCGCTGCTTGCCTGATATAACCCATAAGACTGCTGAGAGGTATCCATGGTTACAGAACTGTAAGGGTGTTTTCACACCTGGTCCCCTTTAAAAGAACCAAACTCAGTCCTCTTTAAGTGGACCAAAAAGTGGACCAACAGAAAAAGAACTCAGTTCTTTTTGTGTTCACACTGTGAGTTTATGAGAAAGAGGACTGGGTTCTCTTCCTGGTCCAGTTAAGCTTTGTTGGGGCCTCAGTCCTCTTTCTGTTCACACACCAGGGGCCTCATTTATAAAAGTGTTGCGTAGAAACCATCGTTCATTTGATCTTAGATTATTTCTGATATGATCGTACGTGTGATTCAGAGAAAACGAACGTACGCACAAAAAAACGTGCGTACGCCACTCTTGCAGATGTGGCCATTATAAATCGCAAATGAACGTGAACTTGTGCGCAGCCAGGTGATTTTAGGTCTCCGCCTTGTAAACGCCCCCTCATCAATATCATTAGCATAGGCTTTAATGCAATCGATGGCTGAGTTGTACCTAAAATACATATATTGAAAACTGTAAAGGCCTAGCCTATGCCATCTGATGTTAACCTATGTTTATGCGCTGTTAGTTCGAATAACTAATTATAATTTTCCAAGCAGCGCTTTCTGGAAAGAAATATGCATCCGTGTCCATTGTCCTCTGCTTGCAGTAATGTAGTAGGCAATGTGTGGCAAATGTAGTAGGTTTACTTTGGTAATAGAACATAGTAGGCTACCTTATGAGGGAAATACCTACAGTACGTACATCATACTAATTTATACGTTATGGTACAGTATGGCTACATTTCCAATATGACCCAGGGTTAGATACTGCCCATGTAGCCTACGGCGGACTAAATATATATAAGCGAGATACTGTATGTCATGTAGATCGAACGTTTTTTTTTTAGGATAGGCTATGTTTTTACTGTATAGCGAAGTGTAGTATAAGTTGTTCACCGATCATTCTTCATTCATTCTGCGCGTCGGGATTCAAGCTATTATCGATGTCAGCGACTGTTTACTTTCAAGAATGTCCAGTGACCTTTAGGCCTACCTTTATATATTTTTACACTGCTCAAAAAAATAAAGGGAACACTGGTTCATAGGAGTATAGCATCAAGTCAGTCACACTTGTGAGATATTGATCTGGACAGTTATGTAACAGAGGTGGTTTGTGAATCAGGTTGACCTGCTTTGATGTCAACAAAATGTTCTACAGGTGTACTAGAGGGCCAACTGTGAGACGACCCCCAAAACAGGAATGTTTTTACAGGTGGTGGCACCTGGTAATTTTTCCATCTTCATCCTTCTTGACTGATTTGTCACTAGTTTTGCATTTGGATAAGGTCAGTGTTACCACTGGTAGCATAAACCAGTATCTGGAGCCTACAGAGGTTGCACAGGGTAGTCCAACTCCTTCAGATTGGCACACCAATACGTTCCATTGCCAAAATGACTGCTGTGTCTCCCCCTGCAGTCTCAAGAGCATGGAAGAGATTCCAGGAGACAGGCAATTGCTCTAGGAGAGCAGGGCAGAGTGGTAGAAGATCCTTAACCCAGTAGGAGGACCAGTATCTGCTCCTTTGTGCAAGGAGGAACAGTAGAAGCCCTACTAGAGCCTTACAGAATGACCTCTAGCAGGTCACTGGTGTGAATGTCTCTGGCCACACTGCCAGAAACAGACTTCATGAAGGTGGCCTGAGGGCCCGATGGCCTCTAGAGGGACCTGTGCTCCCTGCCCAGCACTGTGGAGCTCAATTGACATTTGCCATAGAATGCAATATTGGCAGGTCTAACACTAGTGCCCTTTACTTTTCACAGATGAGAGCAGGTTCACCCTTAGCACATGTGACAGACACTGAAGGGTCTGGAGATGTCGTGGAGAACGTTATGCTGCCTGCAACATCATTCAGCATCATTCAGCATGACCGGTTTGGTGGTGGGTCAGTAATGGTCTGGGGAGGCATACCCTTGGAGGGATGCACAGAACAGGGCAGTGAACACAGGTCCCTCTAGAGGCTATCGGGCCCTCAGGTCAACCTCATAAAGTCCGTTTCTGACAATGTGGTCTGAGACATTCACACCAGCGGCCTGCTGGAGGTCATTCTGTAGGGCTCTAGCAAAACTTTTACTGTTCCTCCTTGCACAAAGGAGCAGATGCTGGTCCTGCTATTGGGTTAACGACCTTCTACCACTCTGCCCTGCTCTCCTAGAGCAACTGCCTGTCTCCTGGAATCTCTTCCATGCGCTTGAGACTGCAATGGGAGACACAGCAATCTTTTTGGCAATGACAAGTATTGGTCTGCCATTCTGGAGGAGTTGGACTACCCTGTGCAACCTCTGTAGGCTCCAGATACTGGCTTAAGCTACCAGTGGTAACACTGACCTTATCCAAATGCAAAACTAGTGAAAAATCAGTCAAGAAGGATGAAGATGGAAAAATTACCAGTTGTCACCACCTGTAAAAACATTACTGTTTTGGGGGTCGTCTCACAGTTGGCCCTCTAGTACACCTGTAGTAAATTTTTTTGACATCAAAACGGGTCAACCTGATTCACAACCACCTCTGTCACATAACTGTCCAGATCAATATCCCACAAGTGTGACTGACTTGATGCTATACTCCTATGAACCAGTGTTCCCTTTATTTTTTTGAGCAGTGTATATTTTAGCCTGCATTATCCAACTTGTCATTATCCACGTATTGCCATCTGGTCTTGGGCACTGCCATCAGACATATGCCATCAGACGCATTCTATGCAACTCATTGCAACTCGGCCGCAATTATGAAGATGCAAAACTCTGCTTTTCAGAGGATAGATTAGGTCTATTTGCGATGTATAGATGATGAAAAATACCTGTCCATATTGCCTACATTAAAATATAAAATATATAATATTAAAATATTATCTTTCTGTTTTGGAGCTTTGAATATCATGAACGCAAGTCATATTTCCCTCTTCTAAACAAGCGTAAATGGACACTTTATGGTCAATATCGATGGGAACATTAAATATATAGATGACTCTATGGCCTGCTTTTTTAAATGCTATGAAATAGATAAGATATAGCTTAGGCATGGCACGGGTGTAGTAGTAAAATAAGAAGTGGGTAAACCATGAATTCTGTGATCACGGTAATGCACCGTTTCATAACGCATTCGGAACATGTTTGATTATGGTAGGTAGAGGATATTATCAAGTGTTTATAAAATACCAGTGGATTAAATGGTTCTTAGAGTGTTGATGAGTGTTCATATTGTGAATGCAGATAATACAGTGTGCTTTTTCAATGTTAAAAGTTGAAATAGGTGAATACGTCTTTGGAGAGGTTGATAAACTCTATTTCTGAAATGCCTGGGGTGAATAAACTGTGTTTACTTACTTTTAGCCTCCACTTTCAGCCTCCACTACAATATTATAGGATTTTTTCACGTTCCTTTTCCAACCTTTAAGAATTAGTTAAAACTTCAACTTCTATACTTACTACTTACAACTTCTGCTGATATTGATCATGCATATGGTAGAGAACTACATGAGATTGTTGGTCTTCTTGGAATTTTGAGAATTCATTGCATTTGGACCTCAGATTACTTGCAGTACCCTGGCACTACCACAAGGAAATGGTCGTACGTCAGGTTGGAACCTGACGTGGAGATGAGCACTTTTCCATGTCAAAGACGGTCTTTATAAATCTGAGCGTTGGCATGGATTTGAGCGTACGCACGGTCTTAGATCAAATCTGTGCGTAAGAACGTTTTATAAATGAGGCCCCAGATCCCTACTGCCCTGAATCAGAGAGGGTTAAAGCGGAGTGAGAGGCCCCAATGTTCGACCATTTCCGCGTTCTATTATTGCAATGGGGTTGGGAGGGAAGCCCCCTATGCAGACCAGAGTAAGCCCTCGCTGCATTAATGTCATGGGAGACTTGTGGAATGTTATCAATAAATTCATACCTGCAAACTCGTCGCTTTTCGGCGAAATTCACCGTTTTCACAACAAAATAGGTCATTTTCATGACGAGGGGCGAGACAAGAAGATTGTTAGGGCGAGACAAGAAGATTTCCGTCTTCTCTGCTACCTCTCTCTATAGGGAACCTAAGTGACCGCCCCTTCCGGTCGATCCACTGGACCTAAGATCGGAAAAAAAATGAATGAGAGTCTATGGAGAAATATAAATTATTTTCTGGTCCCGATCGTCTTGTGCCATGAATTACACATATGATGTTTGTCAATTTTAAAGACAAATTTTCATGTAAAGACATTTGCAGTTCATTTCGTAACTAGTGAATTTCAACAGAGTGAAATATCTTAATTCCAGTGACTACAACACATCGGTCGCGTTAGTGACGTTAGCCCACTACACGGGCAGTCAGCCACGGCCACCGGCACCATAGCAGACATCCCAAGTCTCCCGGAAGTTCCGGGAGTCTCCCGCATATTAATAGCGACTCACTGATGCCCGCAAATTACTTAAAATCTCCCGGAATCTAGAGCGAGCGGGCAAGATCGTGCACACACGTCACAGACTGTGCTCAAAACCGCGCACAGCATATGTAGCGCGCACACGACAGAGAGGCAGAGTGAGAGACTAATGTGTGTGATAGTGTGCGTGTGTGTCTCATGAAGCATCCTGATTGGCATGTTTCGGTAAGTCAACCAATCAATTTCCAGTGTGGGCGGGATTATATCTCTTCTCCCGAACCGTATCAATAGGTTTAATTTCAAGTGCATATTATTCAGGCCGGCTTGTTGCCAGGGCTACATGAAAACAACAAACTCCTTAGACCTGTTTAAAGTTGCAATGGAATAAGAATAAAAGCCGTTTACATTAATAGTATAAGCAGCCCATAAAGTAATCTATATATTCTTACATGATTAGAAGTGCATTGGGCTATAGCCTGTATTATTGCCTTGTCTTCCTCTTTTTTTTTTTTTTTTTTTTTTTTTGCGGGGGGGGGCTAGGGATACCTCCCTGAAATGACTTTTTGTAGGTTGGGATGCCTGCCATAGACCTAAAAGAAACAACAGTCTGAACTTCCCCCCTTGCCGGTGAAAATACCATGTGAGAGCATTAAACACTCCAAATAAGTTGTATTCGTCCATAGACTGTACATAAACTACAGTAAAGTGACATAGTTGGCAGCAAGATGTAACCGCTAACTAGCATAACAACTAGCTAACTAGCGAGCCGCTCGTTTAATGTTGGTGACGTGCATCGTTTGAGACGAGAGATGTAGTCCACTGGACGGATTCGCACAAAACTAACATAACTTTTAAAGTCTATTGAATAACAGTACTTTATTGACGTGAAAAATTATCTTTTAAATTCCCACACATCATATGTGAAATCCATAGTACAATTCGAACGGGACCAAAAGATAATAATTATCTCTCCATTGATTCCCATTCATTTTTTTTCGCGAGTTAGGTCCAATAGCCCGGAAGTAGAGGCGCGTCACTTAGGTTCCCTATCGCCCTAGGCTACATTTGGCCTGTCACGTTTAATTGATTTGGCCAATCACAATCAAGGCATATGACATCCGCCTCCAACACAGATGAACTTGTAAAGGCAGTTTGAAATGTATGGCGGAAGGAAGTAGCCTATTTCTACAAACAAGACAGTGGCAGTGCTCGCTATTTTTTCCTAGCGAAAGACGACCTGTGGTTAACTTCACTGCACAATACTCTTCTTAGATAACGTTTAAAATGTCAATGTAAAAACAGCATGTTACATAGACCTAGAGATGATACTCTGTAATCTCCATTGCAGCGGATCTAATTTAGCCTACGTTATTCTACATTTAATTGGGAACGTGTTTCTGCGCACACGAAAGGGAGAGAGCTGGATGCAGGATGGCTTGTCATTGTTGATAACGGATTTCTCCTTTTCATGAGAAACTTCTAAAAGAAAATCGCGAAAACAATAGTAGTTCCGCTACTGAGCATTTATTATAGGCCTAAACTGTGAGGGGACATAGCAAACCACTCAGCGGAGTTGGCAAAAGAGCCTTAAAGTGACAGTGCATCATTTTGAAGAGCTCTTTTCCAAAACGATATAAAATCCATTTTTGAAAACATAAAAAAATCATGTTATTTAATTGTGTATTTCAGGTAATATCAATAAAAATTCAGTTGTTTTGTTTAGTGAGTAAAGATAAATCAACTAAGCATAACAGTTTCACTGAGATTACTTAAAAAAAAAAAAAAAAGATTTATGAACATTCATTAAAATGGTGGATATAGCGTTTTGGAAAAGAACTCTTCATTTGGGTAATTAACACTAGAAGCGCCAAGCGCCGGTCATTTGACCACTGACGCGTATTACTAGATGCGCCGTGTAGGTTTGACCTAGATATACCTAGAACGGCCGGGCTGCGGTCATTTGACCGCAGTGATTACAAAAATCACTGCGGACTTACATGATCAAAAGCACACCGGTACAAGCTAGTTTAGAGCTATTTTGCGCTCACTTATGTGACAACACTATGTTGTCTCGCGTTCGGCCATGTTTGTCCAGGCTGCTATTCTCTTTTCTCACAGCAGATGTCGCAAGGGTTTCCTGTCAGTCGGGCATGAGAATAATATAAAACATATAGTTTATATATGTGCAATATGTATTATATAGCCTATGTGATTTATTTTAATAACTATTTTTCATTTACATGGCATAGTCTATGGAGGCGATTTACAGTGGTAAAATGCGAGTTTGTTTTGAAAAACGTTGCGACGTTCTATTAGGCAGGCCTACGTGTGTAAAAAACATTTTCAGCTGAAATTCGTCGAAGCCTATTTATGTACGTAAGGCGCGTATGCCTACGTACATTCATAGTTGTATCTTATCTTCTATTTGTAGGCTATCTTTTAAAGCTCAGACTAATGTATAAGCATTTTCTTACATATTTGCTGGACAAACATATCTATTTCCAATAGATTGCGGTACATACATTGTGGGCAGCCGTGGTATACTGGTTAGCGCTTCGGACTTGTAACCGGAGGGTTGCCGGTTCGATCCCCGACCAGTCCACCACGGCTGAAGTGCCCTTGAGCAAGGCACCTAACCCCTCACTGCTCCCCGAGCGCCGCTGGTTGGGCAGGCAGCTCACTGCTCTGGGTTGTGTGATTCACTTCACTGTGTGTTGTGTGTTCACTAATTCGGTTAAATTGGGTTAAATGCAGAGAACTGAATTTCCCTCACGGGATCAAAAAAGTATATATTCTATTCTATTCTATTCTATAAATTCAGTGGTGCAACGTTAACTCTCTCGACTACTATGCAGGAGACCTGGGTTCACAACTTGGCACGAGCGAAATAAAGTAGCTTATATTGGCTGAATTCTCTGACCGTTTTTCAACGTCGACGAACAATTCTTTTTTGTTAATGGTTTTTGATAACAAACTATCTGAAATAAACGGATGAATCACAATACTGTTTACCATTAACGAAAAATTATTTTGCCAGCCAATAATTTTCTGAGCCAAATTGAGCCGCCATCTGACAAACTTCAGCCAGTTAGACTTTTTGCATCTAAAAATAATTATATCATAGAGACACGCGACAAATAAACGAGCCTAGAAACTAGGCCTAGGCTACATGAGATTTTCCCACTGGACACACCACATCAGTATTGTGCTCGTTGCTACGATACACAGGACTCACAGTGAGTTGATGACATGGGGGAAAGAAGCAAACAACGTAGCCTAATCTTGATCTCGCCTTACATAGGCTACTTTCCTAATTCCTACGTATAGTCAGACTTTTGTTAAATCTTCAGGGCCCGGTTGCACAAACACCAAAACCAAAGATTGATGATATGAACCAAATATTCTGGAACAGACGGATTTACAACAACGCGATAGGCTATTAGGCTACTGCGACTTCCACCGTTTCCTTTCCAGAGATTGCTGCGCTGTTCACAACGCATGCAGTCTACATTGAAGTGAAACGTGCAGAACGTTGTCCAAAACAATACTATAACATTGTGTGTTGAGATCTAGTACAATATAGACATCTGTAGACATGAAGTGGCAACTAAAGCCATTATCAGTCATGAAAACTTTGGCGGCTGCAGCCTCATTTAGGTTTTGGCTGAGCCAGCTAGCCAGCCAACTACTTCATCAGCCAGCCGTTATTCTCAAAGCAAATGGCTTCGGGGTCTATACATAACACACTATCCATTGCAAACATAGCCTATTTGAAACCAATCATACCCCCTCCCCCATACACTCGTCTAGAATAGGCTATACAGACATCAACGCGGCATTGAGGACAATTAACTGCTTCCCCACCCCCACCGCCTCTCTCTGTCCCCTGCATAGGCTAGGCTGTAGGCTGGCTGTTTAGGCAACTCGTGGAAGAATGCGCAATCATGTTTCATTGCATATGCGCATTTCAGAATGTTCGAATTCGCCAGCGTGCGTGTAGTTGTGTGAATAGAAAAAAATAGAATAGAATATAGCCTATATTTATTGATGCCTTGCTTAAAAGAACTTCCGCCATGAACAGGTCGGGGATCGAACCAGCAACCCTTTGAATATGAGGCCAAAGCTCTAACCAGTGGGCTACAGTTCTCCTCTACTGAATTGTTAAAATGTGTGTGTCAATCCTGAATCTTGAATTCACATAGACGTTAGCTTAAATTGTAGAAACAATAGGCCTATAGCTTTTTTTCAGCAGACATCGCAAACATATCATACACATTCACAAAACGGAGAATATCTTTCTGCTCAGCATAGCTCTCTATCTCCCTCCCTCCGATGTAGCTAGACCCTATAAGATGCTTCTCCCTAAATTAATAAAAATTGTTTTAGAAAGTAGCCACGGTAGCCTGTAAAATGCGGCCTGAAATCCTGGCTACTGTGTAATTGAAACCAGTTAGGTAATTTGTTCCAGGTCCGATCATTTTCGGCGGCGCAAACATATAGTACAGTGCGCTGTGTCAGAAAACAAGTTCTCGCTGGATTTGGATGTTAATTTTGATTTTTTTGCAGAAATTGCTTGTACAGATGTTAAATAACAAGATTTTTTTTGTCTTCAAATTTTCATCATCATATTTGTCATTTTTTCAGACATTGTTTGAGGGTAGCCCTAATATGCAGAACGATTTGTGATTTTTTGCCTTTTCTTTCAATTTAGTGGTAACTCATCCCACTTTTTGAGCACAAACTGTCAAAACACACTTGGAAAATAGCAGATCCTAGATAATATCCTCCGTTGTCTGACCTTTAAGTGTTTAAAAGGTTAGTAGACAAAATTATATTAGCCTAGCTATTTCTTAATCTAGGCCTGTAGGCTAATACTTTTTTCATTTAAAAGTGTCATCCCTGCCTTTATGTAGGCTACAGTAATGTAGTCTTAACATGGATTTCATGCATTAACATGAAAATCTTGATCTCATTTTTTCATTAGGAGTGTGCATTCTTAGTTTATATTGATAGGAGTTATGCTAGTACTGTGTCTTAGTATTCTCACTGGATTTGAATGTTACATTTTTTTTTTTTTTTTTTTTTGGTTGCTTAGATTGATAGAAAAGGGATAGAAATAGACATTCCATGTCGTCTTCAAATTTATACCCTCCATTTTCACATTTTATTGACATCATCATTTAGTCGGAGCTTAACTTACAGTATAGGCCCGCTACAAGGACCTAAAACCATGCTGGAATTGGATGTAAAAAACAAATGTGCTTAACTTGTTTGAACAAGGATAGAAACAGACATTCCACTTTGTCTTCGAATTTTAACCCTTAATTTTCACCTTTTTATGACATCATTTAGGCGATGCTTTAATTACAGTATAGGCCCACTGAAAGGACCTCATAATAACTTGCAGTAAAAAAAAACCCAATACATTTTGTGAATTGTAAGAACTAAAAAGTGATTACTTATTAGTAAATTAACTCTCATTAACTTTAAGAACAGGACATCTTCTGAACGATATTAACTATTTACATTGAATTCCCATTTAATTCAAATGAATGCAAACAATATGAACTATTCCAAAACCAAACACAGGGAATATTCTTGGACAATTTTCCTTTGAATGAAACTCTACTTAGTTTTCACTCACTCATCTCCCTCACTTTCCTCACTATCACTCACATCATTTTTAAAAATCTCTTGGTTTTGACAGTCTACGCAAGTGCAGGCTTTTACACTTGCTCATAAATGGCATGGCAGCCACATTTGACAAAGGCCAAGAGCACTTCAGGTGCTGAGTAATTTAAGCAGCAAACTGGTAAGAACCAATCTCCCTCCAGATACCACCCATGATCAACTGGGGAAGGCAGCTCAAGTTTTGCTTTAGTGCTGGACTTCCATACGTCAAATAGTTTGTAAATATGAGGAAGAAATGCAGCTGGTGATGGTAGTCTTTTCACCTTCTTTTCCTTTTCAAAACAGCTCCCAGCAGAGGTCTTTCGAAGAAGAAGCTTGCTTTGTTGAAGTTCCATATGCCATGCACACACATTTCTCCAGAGACTTAAGCACTTCTCCTGACAGGGAATCTAAGGTTGAACCCAAAGCATGCAGGCTGTCAATAATGGGGTCTCCCTCTTCAAGGTGCAGCTTTGTCCATTTTGTTTGCTTATCCCAACAAATTTGCCTCCCCAATCTGCTCCTGTGAGGGCATGAAATTCTCTTTTTGGTGTAGATTTGTCCAAATCTACACCAACAGAAGGCAGAAAGCATTCACCATCGCCAGCTGCATTTCTTCCTCATATTTACAAACTATTTGACCTAAGTATGGAAGTCTTAGCCTGGTAGTAAACCAGACCCTGGAATCTTTCAGATTAAGGGTCTGGCCGTGAATAATGAAAATGGTCCAACTCGAGTGGCGGCACCAATCAAGCATTTGAAAAAATCTCACTGCACACATTTGGACACTACGACCAATGTTTACTCTGCCTGATATGGACTCTTCGACGCAATTGGATAACACTACGACAAAAAATGAAAGTTGTACCGCTGTCGTCATCAGTTTATCTCGCCCACACCTTTTTGGAGAGAACGTAACGTGCATCATTGCTCGTGGCCAGAGTATCTTGCGGACACAATTCAAAATATAGCCGCAAGCGGCGATGACGGGCCCGAGCACCTGCGGTGCGGAGACCTGTGACATTTCGGAATCTAACAAAGCAATATGACGCGTGTTGGTGGGCATGTGCATGAGCAACACACATGGCCACCAAATTTGGTCAATTTTCCTGAATGTATGTGTCAACTACAACAGACAACGCTCTAGGTGGCGCTATAGAGTCCTTAAGCCACACCCTAGGCCAGAGCTGTTTTTCACTAGCGGCAGTAATAACACACAAGCTCATGAAATTTGATTCATTTTTGTGAATGTAAATGTCAACCCAAAACGGGTAACACGCTAGGTGGCGCTATATAGTCCCTAAGCCACACCCTCAGCCAGAGCTCTGTCTCTGAATAGTGATGGCAATAACACATGTGCCCACCAAATTTGGTTCATTTTCGTGAATGTATGTTTCAACCACAACAGACAACGCACTAGGTGGTGCTGTAGAGTCCCTAAGCCACACCCTAGGCCCAAGCTCTGTCTCTGACTAGCGATAGCAATAACACATAAGTCCACCAAATTTGGTCCATTTTCGTGAATGTTTGTGTCAACCACAACAGATAACGTGCTACTAGGTGGCGCTATAGAGTCCCAAAGCCACACCTTAGGCCAGAGCTCTGTCTCTGACTAGCGATAGCAATAACACATAAGTCCACCAAATTTGGTTCATTTTCGTGAATGTTTGTGTCAACCACAGCAGATAACGTGCTACTAGGTGGCGCTATAGAGTCCCTAAGCCACACCCTCAGCCAGAGCTCTGTCTCTAAAAAGCGATGGCAATAACACATGTGCCCACCAAATTTGGTTCATTTTGGTGAATGTTTGTTTCAACCACAACAGACAACGCACTAGGTGGCGCTATAGAGTCCCTAAGCCAGACCCTAGGCCAAAGCTCTGTCTCTGACTAGCGATAGCAATAACACATAAGTCCACCAAATTTGGTTCATTTTCGTGAATGTTTATCAACCACAACAGATAACGTGCTACTAGGTGGCGCTATAGAGTCCCAAAGCCACACCTTAGGCCAGAGCTCTGTCTCTGACTAGCGATAGCAATAACACATAAGTCCAACAAATTTGGTTCATTTTCATGAATGTTTGTGTCAACCACAACAGATAGCGTGCTACTAGGTGGCGCTATAGAGTCCCAAAGCCACACCTTAGGCCAGAGCTCTGTCTCTGACTAGCGATAGCAGTAACACATAAGTCCACCAAATTTGGTTCATTTTCGTGAATGTTTGTGTCAACCACAACAGATAACATGCTACTAGGTGGCGCTATAGAGTCTCGAAGCCACACCTTAGGCCAGAGCTCTGTCCCTGACTAGCAGAAGCAATTCCACATGTAGCTGCCAAATTACATCCAATTTATAACCTTTTTTCTGCCTATAACACCAACTTCCTGTTTCGCAATAAGACGCCATAATTCAAACCTTCGCCATTTCGATATGCTTCGAAAATTCAAAAATCTGTTCGCAATTCCTCTCGGGCAACCCCTCAAGATCCTTTTACTGCTCATATGACATGATTTCGATAAACCGTCTAGGAGAAGTGTTTCAAAATACATGATGTGCAAAAATCATAATCATAATCATAACTCAAATTTGTTTAAGATTCACTATGTAGTGTAAATGTAAATGTTGTTCAGAATAATACAACACACATGTCCACCAAATTTGGTTCATTTTCGTGAATGTATGTGTCAACCACAACAGACAGCGCGGTAGGTGGCGCTATAGAGTCCCTGAGCCACACCCTAGGCCAGGGCTCTGTCTCTGAGTATCAAATGCAATTCTACATATTCCTGCCAAATTACAAGAGTTTTGGAGCATGCCAAGTTGGTGAAACGGCCAAACGGGCTAAGAGGAAGAGAGAATAATAATAATAAATATAGCCGCAAGCGGCGATGGCGGGCCCGAGCACCTGCGGTGCGGAGACATGTGACATTTCGGAATCTAACAAAGCAACATGTGCGTGTTGGTGGGCATGTGCATGAGCAACACACATGCCCACCAAATTTGGGCAATTTTCCTGAATGTATGTGTCAACCACAACAGACAACACGCTAGGTGGCGCTATAGAGTCCCTAAGCCACACCCCAGGCCAGAGCTCTATCTCTGACTATCGATAGCAATTACGCACAAGCCCACCAAATTTGGTTCATTTTCGTGAATGTGTGTCAAACACAACAGACAATGCGCTAGGTGGCGTTATACAGTCCCTAAGACACCCTTGGCCAGATCGCTGTCTCTGAATAGCTATAGCAATAACACACATGCCCACCAAATTTGGTTCATTTTCGTGAATGTATGTGTCAACCACAACAGACAATGCGCTAGGTGGGCTCTAGAATCCCTAAGCCACACTCTAAGCCAGAGCTCTGTCTCTGACTAGTGGTAGCACTAACACCAGATAACCAGTGTGTTGATTGGTGTACTGTAAATCATGCATCTGTAAGGCTTACATCAATATCTTTGCTTCAGATCATTGAATTCATAAAACCTGTTGCTGTATTTAATGTGTGTGTGTGTCTTGATGTAAACAAAACATAACTAAGTCATGATTGTTTGACTTTTCTGTATTCTGGTTATTACATATTATTCCAACCAAGCATTTTTGTGAGGATAAGAACTTGGGTCTGGCTTAGTCAGTCCCCAATTCAATCACTAAAAATGACTCAACCTGAATAAAATCATCATACACATGACTTTTTCTTTACCTTTTACTTTACATCACACTGTCATTCTTGACCGACTCATGGCAAATCTGGCCATTCATTTTCATGTGGATCAAGGAAGGGAGAGAGAGTGTGTGTGTATATGTGTGTGTGTGTGTGTGTGTGTGTGTCTGTGTGGAAAGAACGGGGGAGGGGGAACAATGCAGCTGAGAGAGAGAGAGAGAGAGAGACAGAGGGGGTAGAGACAAATGGATCAATAGAATATACACTTTTTTGATCCCGTGAGAGAAATTAATTTCTCTGCATGAAACCCAATTTAACCGAATTAGTGAACACACACAGCACACAGTGAACACACAGTGAGGTGAATCACACACTGACCAGCGGTGCTGGGAGAGCAGTGAGAGGTTGTGTGTGTGTGTGTGTGTGTGTGTGTGTGTGTGTGTTTGTGTGTGTGTGTGTGTGAGTGAGTGAGTGAGGAGAGTGTGTGTGTGTGAGTGAGAGTGTGTGTGTGTGTGTGAGTGAGTGATTGAGTGACCAGGAGTCCCATTTGGGTCACGGACCGCAGGTGCTTGGGCCCATTAATGCCCCTTGCGGCCTTTTTGTGTCTTAAAAGACACCCCAATTCAAACATTCACCATTTCAATATACTTCACAATTCCTCTTGGGCAACCCCTCAAGATCATTTTACTGCTGATATGATATGATTCGATAAACCCTTGGTTTGATTCGATAAACCGTCTAAGTGTTTCAAAATACATGACTTTACTGTATTCTGGTTATTACATGCCATTCCAACCAAGCATTTTTACGAGGATTAGAACTTGGGTCTGACTTAGTCACTCCCCAATTCAATCACAAAAATGACTTAACCTGAGTAAAATCTTCATACACATGATCTTTTCTTTACCTTTTACTTTGCATCACACTGTCATTCTTGACTCTGTGTGTGTGTGTGTGTGTGTGTGTGTGTGTGTGTGTGTGTCTGTGTCTGTGTCTGTGTCTGAGTCTCTGTGTAGCAAGCGGGGGAGGTTAGAGAGACATCCAGCTGGGAGAGAGGGGGGTCATGGGGCTAAGACAGTAGTTCTGTGTGTAACACGCGCGGGCAGAAAGGAGCGGATAGGAGAGACCATAGTCATATGAAAACCTGAATAACTCACTTTCTGTTAATGTGGCTAACGCCAAAATTTCAGCATAGGTTCATATGAGTATTAATATTTGTAAACTCACTTCATAATATTTTAGGTAAAACTATGTGTCAACCACGATCATTAATACACTATTGAGTGACAGAATTAATGCCACATCAAAACTTGTATATGACTGTGACTACAAACACACTAACTAATACTCCACTTAATTTGATCCAAATTAGTCACTGTTTTCTGCCTATAACGCCAACTTCCTGTTTCTTTTACAAGACGCCTGGATTCAAACCTTCGCCATTTCAATATACTTTTGAAATTCAAAAATCTGGTCGCAATTTCTCTTGGGCAACCCCTCAAGATCATTTTACTGCTGAAATGACATAGTTTCGATAAACCGTCTAGGAGAAGTATTTCAAAATACATGATGTGCAAAAATCAGAAAATCTCACATAATTCAAATTCTTTTAATATTCACTATATAGTTTAAATGTAAAACTTGTTCAGAATAATACAACACACATGTCCACCAAATTTGGTTCATTTCCGTGAATGTATGCGTCAACCACAGTAGACGGCGCGCTAGGTGGCGCTATACAGTCCCTGAGCCACACCCTAGGCCAAACCTTTGTCTCTAAGTACAGTTAACAATTCCACATCTAGATGCCAAATTACAAGAGTTTTAGTGCATGTCAAGTTGGTGAAAAAGGGTGAAAAAGTTAAGAGTAAGAGGAATAGAAGTATAATAATAATAATAAATATAGCCGCAAGCGGCGATGGCGGGCCCGAGCACCTGCGGTGCGGAGACCTGTGACATTTCGGAATCTAACAAATCAACATGTGCGTGTTGGTGGGCATGTGCATGAGCAACACACATGCCCATTAAATTTGGTAAATTTTCCTGAATGTATGTGTCAACCACAACAGACAACACGCTAGGTGGCGCTATAGAGTCCCTAAGCCACACCCCAGGCCAGAGCTCTATCTCTGACTATCGATATCAATAACGCACAAGCCCACCAAATTTGGTTCATTTTCGTGAATGTGTGTGTCAACCACAACAGACAATGCACTAGGTGGCGTTATACAGTCCCTAAGACACCCTTGGCCAGAGCGCTGTCTCTGAATAGCTATAGCAATAACACACAAGCCCACCAAATTTGGTTCATTTTCGTGAATGTATGTGTCAACCACAGCAGACAATGCGCTAGGTGGCGCTCTAGAGTCCCTAAGCCACACTCTAAGCCAGAGCTCTGTCTCTGACTAGTGGTAGCAATAACACACAAGCCCACTAAATTTGGTTCATTTTCATGAATATATGAGTCAACCACAGTACACAACGCGCTACGTGGCACTATAGAGCCCCTAAGCCACACCCTAGGCCAGAGCTCTATCTCTGTATCCATATTTGTAGTTCAAATTTGAGATGATAACCAGTGTGTTGATATGGTGTACTGTAAATCATGCATCTGTAAGGCTTACATCAATATCTTTGCTTCAGATCATTGAATTCATAAAACCTGTTGCTGTTTTTAATGTGTGTGTGTGTGTGTCTTGATGTAAACAAAACATAACTAAGTCATGATTGTTTGACTTTTCTGTATTCTGGTTATTACAAGCTATTCCAACCAAGCATTTTTGTGAGGATAAGAACCACTTTAGTGGTGGACTGGTCGGGGATTGAACCGGCAACCCTTCAGTCACAAGCCCCAAGCCCTAACCAGTAGGCCACGGCTGCCTCAAGGGGGTGTGTGTGTGTGTGTGTGTGTGTGTGTGTGTGTGTGTGTGTGTGTGTGTGTGTGTGTGTGTGTGTGTGTGTGTGTGTGTGTGTGTGTGTGTGTGTGTGTGTGTGTGTGTGTGTGTGTGTGTGTGTGTGTGTGTGTGTGTGTGTCTGTGTGTGTGTGTGTGTGTGTGTGTGTGTGTGTTTGTGTGTCTGTGTCTGTGTCTGAGTCTCTGTGTGGAAAGCGGGGGAGGTTAGAGAGACATCCAGCTGGGAGAGAGGGGAGGGGTGGGAAGAACTGTGGGGGGAGGGAAACAGACTAGAGTGGGTGAGCCACAGTGAGGGAGCAAGACCATGCGCGGCTAGGAACAGAGACCTATAAAAACCTAATAAACCTAAATATCTCACTTTCTGTTAACATGGTTGAAATCAAAATTGCAGCATAGGTTGATATGATTATAATTATTCATCAACTCGCTTCAAAATATTTTAGCTAAAACTGTGTCCACCACAATCATTAATGTGCTTTTAAAAAACACAAACAACACCAAATTCAAAACTTTGTATATGACTGTCACTACAAACACACTAACTAATACTCCATCAAATTTCATCCAAATTAGTCACTGTTTTCTGTCTATAACACCAACTTTTTGTTTCTTTTATAAGACACCTAGATTCAAACCTTCGCCATTTCAATGTACTTTTGAAATTCAAAAATCTGGTCGCAATTCCTCTCAGGCAACCCCTCAAGATCATTTTAGTGCTTAAATGACATAATTTCAATAAACCGTCTAGGAGAAGTATTTCAAAATACATGATGTGCAAAAATCAGACAATCTCACATAATTCAAATTCTTCTAAGATTCACTATGTAGTTTAAATGTAAAACTTGTTCAGAATAATACAACACACATGTCCACCAAATTTGGTTCATTTCCGTGAATGTATGCGTCAACCACAGTAGACGGCGCGCTAGGTGGCGCTATACAGTCCCTGAGCCACACCCTAGGCCAAACCTTTGTCTCTGAGTACAGTTAACAATTCCACATCTAGATGCCAAATTACAAGAGTTTTAGTGCATGTCAAGTTGGTGAAAAAGGGCGAAAAAGTTAAGAGTAAGAGGAATAGAAGTATAATAATAATAATAATAATAATAATAATCTGAGCAAAAACAATAGGGCCTTGCACCTACGGTGCAGCCACTTTCAGTGGCCGCACCTCGGTGCTCGGGCCCTAAATATAGCCGCAAGCGGCGATGGCGGGCCCGAGCACCTGCGGTGCGGAGACCTGTGACATTTCGGAATCTAACAAATCAACATGTGCGTGTTGGTGGGCATGTGCATGAGCAACACACATGCCCATTAAATTTGGTAAATTTTCCTGAATGTATGTGTCAACCACAACAGACAACACGCTAGGTGGCGCTATAGAGTCCCTAAGCCACACCCCAGGCCAGAGCTCTATCTCTGACTATCGATATCAATAACGCACAAGCCCACCAAATTTGGTTCATTTTCGTGAATGTGTGTGTCAACCACAACAGACAATGCACTAGGTGGCGTTATACAGTCCCTAAGACACCCTTGGCCAGAGCGCTGTCTCTGAATAGCTATAGCAATAACACACAAGCCCACCAAATTTGGTTCATTTTCGTGAATGTATGTGTCAACCACAGCAGACAATGCGCTAGGTGGCGCTCTAGAGTCCCTAAGCCACACTCTAAGCCAGAGCTCTGTCTCTGACTAGTGGTAGCAATAACACACAAGCCCACTAAATTTGGTTCATTTTCATGAATATATGAGTCAACCACAGTACACAACGCGCTACGTGGCACTATAGAGCCCCTAAGCCACACCCTAGGCCAGAGCTCTATCTCTGTATCCATATTTGTAGTTCAAATTTGAGATGATAACCAGTGTGTTGATATGGTGTACTGTAAATCATGCATCTGTAAGGCTTACATCAATATCTTTGCTTCAGATCATTGAATTCATAAAACCTGTTGCTGTTTTTAATGTGTGTGTGTGTGTGTCTTGATGTAAACAAAACATAACTAAGTCATGATTGTTTGACTTTTCTGTATTCTGGTTATTACAAGCTATTCCAACCAAGCATTTTTGTGAGGATAAGAACCACTTTAGTGGTGGACTGGTCGGGGATTGAACCGGCAACCCTTCAGTCACAAGCCCCAAGCCCTAACCAGTAGGCCACGGCTGCCTCAAGGGGGTGTGTGTGTGTGTGTGTGTGTGTGTGTGTGTGTGTGTGTGTGTGTGTGTGTGTGTGTGTGTGTGTGTGTGTGTGTGTGTGTGTGTGTGTGTGTGTGTGTGTGTGTGTGTGTGTGTGTGTGTGTGTGTGTGTGTGTGTGTGTGTGTGTGTGTGTGTGTCTGTGTGTGTGTGTGTGTGTGTGTGTGTGTGTGTTTGTGTGTCTGTGTCTGTGTCTGAGTCTCTGTGTGGAAAGCGGGGGAGGTTAGAGAGACATCCAGCTGGGAGAGAGGGGAGGGGTGGGAAGAACTGTGGGGGGAGGGAAACAGACTAGAGTGGGTGAGCCACAGTGAGGGAGCAAGACCATGCGCGGCTAGGAACAGAGACCTATAAAAACCTAATAAACCTAAATATCTCACTTTCTGTTAACATGGTTGAAATCAAAATTGCAGCATAGGTTGATATGATTATAATTATTCATCAACTCGCTTCAAAATATTTTAGCTAAAACTGTGTCCACCACAATCATTAATGTGCTTTTAAAAAACACAAACAACACCAAATTCAAAACTTTGTATATGACTGTCACTACAAACACACTAACTAATACTCCATCAAATTTCATCCAAATTAGTCACTGTTTTCTGTCTATAACACCAACTTTTTGTTTCTTTTATAAGACACCTAGATTCAAACCTTCGCCATTTCAATGTACTTTTGAAATTCAAAAATCTGGTCGCAATTCCTCTCAGGCAACCCCTCAAGATCATTTTAGTGCTTAAATGACATAATTTCAATAAACCGTCTAGGAGAAGTATTTCAAAATACATGATGTGCAAAAATCAGACAATCTCACATAATTCAAATTCTTCTAAGATTCACTATGTAGTTTAAATGTAAAACTTGTTCAGAATAATACAACACACATGTCCACCAAATTTGGTTCATTTCCGTGAATGTATGCGTCAACCACAGTAGACGGCGCGCTAGGTGGCGCTATACAGTCCCTGAGCCACACCCTAGGCCAAACCTTTGTCTCTGAGTACAGTTAACAATTCCACATCTAGATGCCAAATTACAAGAGTTTTAGTGCATGTCAAGTTGGTGAAAAAGGGCGAAAAAGTTAAGAGTAAGAGGAATAGAAGTATAATAATAATAATAAATATAGCCGCAAGCGGCGATGGCGGGCCCGAGCACCTGCGGTGCGGAGACCTGTGACATTTCGGAATCTAACAAATCAACATGTGCGTGTTGGTGGGCATGTGCATGAGCAACACACATGCCCATTAAATTTGGTAAATTTTCCTGAATGTATGTGTCAACCACAACAGACAACACGCTAGGTGGCGCTATAGAGTCCCTAAGCCACACCCCAGGCCAGAGCTCTATCTCTGACTATCGATATCAATAACGCACAAGCCCACCAAATTTGGTTCATTTTCGTGAATGTGTGTGTCAACCACAACAGACAATGCACTAGGTGGCGTTATACAGTCCCTAAGACACCCTTGGCCAGAGCGCTGTCTCTGAATAGCTATAGCAATAACACACAAGCCCACCAAATTTGGTTCATTTTCGTGAATGTATGTGTCAACCACAGCAGACAATGCGCTAGGTGGCGCTCTAGAGTCCCTAAGCCACACTCTAAGCCAGAGCTCTGTCTCTGACTAGTGGTAGCAATAACACACAAGCCCACTAAATTTGGTTCATTTTCATGAATATATGAGTCAACCACAGTACACAACGCGCTACGTGGCACTATAGAGCCCCTAAGCCACACCCTAGGCCAGAGCTCTATCTCTGTATCCATATTTGTAGTTCAAATTTGAGATGATAACCAGTGTGTTGATATGGTGTACTGTAAATCATGCATCTGTAAGGCTTACATCAATATCTTTGCTTCAGATCATTGAATTCATAAAACCTGTTGCTGTTTTTAATGTGTGTGTGTGTGTGTCTTGATGTAAACAAAACATAACTAAGTCATGATTGTTTGACTTTTCTGTATTCTGGTTATTACAAGCTATTCCAACCAAGCATTTTTGTGAGGATAAGAACCACTTTAGTGGTGGACTGGTCGGGGATTGAACCGGCAACCCTTCAGTCACAAGCCCCAAGCCCTAACCAGTAGGCCACGGCTGCCTCAAGGGGGGTGTGTGTGTGTGTGTGTGTGTGTGTGTGTGTGTGTGTGTGTGTGTGTGTGTGTGTGTGTGTGTGTGTGTGTGTGTGTGTGTGTGTGTGTGTGTGTGTGTGTGTGTGTGTGTGTGTGTGTGTGTGTGTGTGTGTGTGTGTGTGTCTGTGTGTGTGTGTGTGTGTGTGTGTGTGTGTGTTTGTGTGTCTGTGTCTGTGTCTGAGTCTCTGTGTGGAAAGCGGGGGAGGTTAGAGAGACATCCAGCTGGGAGAGAGGGGAGGGGTGGGAAGAACTGTGGGGGGAGGGAAACAGACTAGAGTGGGTGAGCCACAGTGAGGGAGCAAGACCATGCGCGGCTAGGAACAGAGACCTATAAAAACCTAATAAACCTAAATATCTCACTTTCTGTTAACATGGTTGAAATCAAAATTGCAGCATAGGTTGATATGATTATAATTATTCATCAACTCGCTTCAAAATATTTTAGCTAAAACTGTGTCCACCACAATCATTAATGTGCTTTTAAAAAACACAAACAACACCAAATTCAAAACTTTGTATATGACTGTCACTACAAACACACTAACTAATACTCCATCAAATTTCATCCAAATTAGTCACTGTTTTCTGTCTATAACACCAACTTTTTGTTTCTTTTATAAGACACCTAGATTCAAACCTTCGCCATTTCAATGTACTTTTGAAATTCAAAAATCTGGTCGCAATTCCTCTCAGGCAACCCCTCAAGATCATTTTAGTGCTTAAATGACATAATTTCAATAAACCGTCTAGGAGAAGTATTTCAAAATACATGATGTGCAAAAATCAGACAATCTCACATAATTCAAATTCTTCTAAGATTCACTATGTAGTTTAAATGTAAAACTTGTTCAGAATAATACAACACACATGTCCACCAAATTTGGTTCATTTCCGTGAATGTATGCGTCAACCACAGTAGACGGCGCGCTAGGTGGCGCTATACAGTCCCTGAGCCACACCCTAGGCCAAACCTTTGTCTCTGAGTACAGTTAACAATTCCACATCTAGATGCCAAATTACAAGAGTTTTAGTGCATGTCAAGTTGGTGAAAAAGGGCGAAAAAGTTAAGAGTAAGAGGAATAGAAGTATAATAATAATAATAATAATAATAATAATCTGAGCAAAAACAATAGGGCCTTGCACCTACGGTGCAGCCACTTTCAGTGGCCGCACCTCGGTGCTCGGGCCCTAAATATAGCCGCAAGCGGCGATGGCGGGCCCGAGCACCTGCGGTGCGGAGACCTGTGACATTTCGGAATCTAACAAAGCAACATGAGGCGTGTTGGTGGGCATGTGCATGAGCAACACACATGGCCACCAAATTTGGTCAATTTTCTTGAATGTATGTGTCAACCACAACAGACAACGCGCTAGGTGGCGCTATAGAGTCCCTAAGCCACACCCTAGGCCAGAGCTGTTTTTCACTAGCGGCAGTAATAACACACAAGCTCATGAAATTTGATTCATTTTTGTGAATGTAAATGTCAACCCAAAACGGCTAACACGCTAGGTGGCGCTATAGAGTCCCTAAGCCACACCCTCAATAGCGATCGCAATAACACATGTGTCCACCAAATTTGGTTCATTTTCGTGAATGTATGTTTCAACCACAACAGACAACGCACTAGGTGGCGCTATAGAGTCCCTAAGCCACACCCTAGGCCAAAGCTCTGTCTCTGACTAGCGATAGCAATAACACATAAGTCCACCAAATTTGGTTCATTTTCATGAATGTTTGTGTCAACCACAACAGATAACGTACTACTAGGTGGCGCTATAGAGTCCCTAAGCCACACCCTAGGCCAGAGCTCTGTCTCTGACTAGCGATAGCAATAACACATAAGTCCACCAAATTTGGTTCATTTTCGTGAATGTTTGTGTCAACCACAACAGATAACGTGCTACTAGGTGGCGCTGTAGATTCCCTAAGCCACACCTTAGGCCAGAGCTCTGTCTCTGACTAGCGATAGCAAAAACACATAAATCCACCAAATTTGGTTCATTTTCGTGAATGTTTGTGTCAACCACAACAGATAACGTGCTACTAGGTGGCGCTATAGAGTCCCGAAGCCACACCTTAGGCCAGAGCTCTGTCTCTGACTAGCGATAGCAAAAACACATAAATCCACCAAATTTGGTTCATTTTCGTGAATGTTTGTGTCAACCACAACAGATAACGTGCTACTAGGTGGCGCTATAGAGTCCCGAAGCCACACCTTAGGCCAGAGCTCTGTCCCTGACTAGCAGAAGCAATTCCACATGTAGCTGCCAAATGACATCCAATTTATAACCTATTTTCTGCTTATAACACCAACTTCCTGTTTCGTAATAAGACGCCATAATTCAAACCTTCGCCATTTCGATATGCTTCGAAAATTCAAAAATCTGTTCGCAATTCCTCTCGGGCAAACCCTCAAGATCCTTTTACTGCTCATATGACATGATTTCGATAAACCGTCTAGGATAAGTGTTTCAAAATACATGATGTGCAAAAATCATAATCATAATCATAACTCAAATTTGTTTAAGATTCACTATGTAGTGTAAATGTAAAAGTTGTTTAGATTTATACAACACATCTGCCTACCAAATTTGGTTCATTTTCATGCATGCACATGTCAACCACAACAGACAGCGCGATAGGTGGTGCTATAGACCCCCTGAGCCACACCCTAGGCCAGGGCTCTGTCTCTCAGTATCAAATGCAATTCTACATATGCCTGCCAAATTACAAGAGTTTTGGAGCATGCCAAGTCGGTGAAACGGCCAAACGGGCTAAGACGAAGAGAGAATAATAATATTGTGTGTGTGTGTGTGTGAGTGAGTGAGTGAGTGAGTGAGTGAGTGAGTGACCAGGAGTCCCTAAGCCACACGCTAGGCCAGGGCTCTGTCTCAGACTAGAGGTGGCAACACACAAGGCAAAGACAAATTTTTATGAGGATTAGAACTTGGGTCTTACTCAGTCAGTCCCCAATTCAATCACAAAAATGACTTAACCTGAATAAAATCTTTATACACATGATCTTTTTTTTACCTTTTACTTTGCATCACACTGTCATTCTTGACTCTGTGTGTGTGTGTGTGTGTGTGTGTGTGTGTGTGTGTGTCTGTGTCTGTGTCTGTGTCTCTGTGTGGAGAGCGGGGGAGGAGAGAGAGACATCCAGCTGGGAGAGAGGGGAAAGTGTGAATAACTGTGGGGGGAAGGAAAGAAACAAGGAGGGGGAGAGTGGGTGAGCCACAGTGAGGGAGCGGCTAGGTAGTTCTGTGTGTAACACGCGCGGGCAGCAAGGAGCGGATAGGAGAGACCATAGTCATATGAAAACCTAAATAACTCACTTTCTGTTAATGTGGTTTACGTCGAAATTGCAGCATAGGTTGATATGATTATCATTATTCATCAACTCGCTTCAAAATATTTTAGCTAAAACTGTGTCCACCACAATCATTAATGCGCTTTTAAAAATCACAAACAACACCAAATTCAAAATTTTGTATATGACTGTCACTACAAACACACTAACTAATACTCCATCAAATTTCATCCAAATTAGTCACTGTTTTCTGCCTATAACACCAACTTTTTGTTCCTTTTATAAGACACCTAGGTTCAAACCTTCGCCATTTCGATATACTTTTGAAATTCAAAAATCTGTTCGCAATTTCTCTTGGGCAACCCCTCAAGATCATTTTACTGCTAAAATGACATGATTTCGACAAACCGTCTAGGAGAAGTGTTTCAAAATACATGATGTGCAAAAATCAGAAAATCTCACATAATTCAAATTCTTTTAATATTTACTATATAGTTTCAATGTAAAAGTTGTTCGGATTAATACAACACACATGCCCACCAAATTTGGTTCATTTTCGTGCATGTGTGTGTCAAACACAACAGACAGCGCGGTAGGTGGCGCTATAGACCCCCTGAGCCACGCCCTAGGCCAGGGCTCTGTCTCTGAGTATCAAATGCAATTCTACATATGCCTGCCAATTTACAAGAGTTTTGGAGCATGCCAAGTTGGTGAAACGGCCAAACGGGCTAAGAGGAAGAGAGAATAATAATAATAATAATAATAATAATCTGAGCAAAAACAATAGGGCCTTGCACCTACGGTGCAGCCACTTTCAGTGGCCGCACCTCGGTGCTCGGGCCCTAATAATAATAATAATCTGAGCAAAAACAATAGGGCCTTGCACCTACGGTGCAGCCACTTTCAGTGGCCGCACCTCGGTGCTCGGGCCCTAATTGTGCTCTCGCAAGAACTCTGGATTTCCAGGGTATGGAAGTCCAGCACTAAAGCAAAACTTGAGGTGCTCATGGGTGGTATCTGGAGGGAGATGCTCTTGGCCTTTGTGAAATGTGGCTGCCATAAGAGCAAGAGTGAAAAAAACATTGTTCCTGTACTTGAAAAGGACATTCATGCACCCCAGCATGCACTTGCATATTGTCAAACCAAGAGATTTTTTTAAAAAGATGTGAGTGATTGTGAGGAAAGTGAGGGAGATGAGTGAGTGAAAACTCAGTGGAGTTTCATTTAAAGGAAAATTGTCCAAGAATATTCCCTGGGTTTGGTTTTGAAATAGTTCATATTGTTTGCATTCATTTGTATTAAATTGGAATTCAATGTAAATAGTTAATATTGTTCAGAAGATGTCCTGTTTTTAAAGTTAATGAAGTTGACTAGTTAAGTACTGATAAGTAATCACTTATTTAGTTCTAAAAGTTCACAAAATGTATTGTTTTTTGTACTGCAAAGTTATTATGAGGTCCATTCAGTGGCCTATACTGTAATTTAAGAATCGCCTAAATGATAATGTCATAAAAATGTGAAAATGAAGGGTTAAAATTTGAAGACAAAGAGGAATGTCTATTTCTATCCCTGTTCAACCAATTTCAGTAAAAAATATATAAATTTTACTTCCAAATCCAGCATGGTTTAGGTCCTTATAATGGCCCTATACTGTAAATTAAGCTCCGCCTAAATGATGATGTCCTGAAAATGTGAAAATGGAGGGTAGAAATTTGAAGACAAAGTGCAATGTCTATTTCTATCCCTATTCTATCAATTTAAGCAAAAAAATCAATTTTAACATCCAAATCCAGCGAGAATACACAAGACACTGTACTAATATAGGCTACCTATTAAATGAATAGAAGTGAATTTGGGGAGTGAATTGGAACTAGCCACCCATTCACTTTTAGAGCATTTTAGTTGAGAGTCAAGTTTGCTTAAGGTTTGTTCAAGAACTCTTCCAGAGTTTTTACCTTAAACAACACAAATCAACACAAATAAATGAACAGATAACTCGAACGTGCTGTATGTCATAATGAAACAACCACAGACTATCAACAACACGGTCTGACACGAATGATACATGGCTTAGTGCAAACTGAATTTATGACCAAACGATTTGATTCGTGCACGAAGCGCCATCTAGCGATCATTTTGTGTAAGTAACAGCCTCCCAGTCTAAGGACTCAGCGGTCTTTTGACCGCCTCGCCGCGCTTTAAGTAGTTCACACCAGCATGGCGCTTCTAGTAGGTCGTCAAAGCGGTCAAATGACCGGGGCGCGGCGCTTCTAGGTATAAGTGGGTCAGAACGGCGCAGCGCTTCTAGTGTTAAACAGCATTATAACCATATTTATACAACAAAATTACTTTGTCATTATTATCTACATAATACATTTGGCCTATGCACACTGCATTGTGTGTGGCACTGGCCAATTTTCAAGTCCCAATGAGCCATAATGTGTTGCCACCTCTGGTCACACTTAACTAGCGGTCATGCAGGAAAAGTAGGCCTACAATAAGTCATAATTCATTTGCTTTTTATATAAATTCAGTAAGTTGGTGATGGTGTTGATGTTGATGTGTGCAAGAAGGCCTCTGGCCTCGTGGCTACGGCCGAAACAACACCCGTGGGAATATACATTACCAACCCCACTCTCACTCGTGATATTGCTTAAGTGTATAATTTTTTTAACCTGTGATAGCCTGTTTTTACAGAGGTCGTGATGCGAGGATGGTGGCTTGTATACAGCTTTTTGATACGGCGTGTCGTTCTCCCGTTATTCCAGTTTTTCCGGTCGATTTTTTCCCATAGGAATGAATGGAAAAGCGATTTTTGAGCGCTGATGCCCACACATTTTTCCACCTGTAGCCCAAACCGTAAGACATAAAGTCATGAAATTTGGTATGCTGATAGAGGAGACTACCCTGATTGACACCACCAGGTTTCATGCTCGCCACTCTCACGCTCTAGCGCCACCAACTGGTCAAAGTTGGAAAACGCGTTCATGCCCGTAACTTTTGATCCGTATGGCCGATTTTGATAAAAAACGTATACCATTGGAATCCTCTGACTCAGCCGATTCCAACGCACCATGTGACGTAATTTTCCACCATGATGGATTTTCCACCATTTTGAATTTTGTCTAAAGTCAAAGTAAAGCGACTCTGGCCGCATAGTTCATCCGATCGTCATGAAACTTGGTACGCGTGATTTACAGAATAAGGCGGATCAAATGCCTTGATTTCGCCTTCATACGTCCAAGCGTTCGCCTGTGACAACCAATTAAATTCAGCGAGCGAAGCCGCCAAACAGGAAGTGTGCCTATCTTGAAAATGCTGTGACGTATGAAAGCCATATTTGGTGGGATGACTTGACATCCCATCCAAAGCACCCTCAATAAATTTGGTGTTATTTGGTCTCTTGATGGCTCTATAATTAGCAAAAACGTGTGTTGTTGGCGAATGTATACTATTAAGCAGAATAGCTCATCTTAAATTGCTTAAGTAATGGCAAAAGGACATTCCAGAGTGATTTAAGATACAATGTTGATATTTAAAAAGTATGCCAATTCTTGCAAAAGGAACTGGCACGAATCCCATCACGGTTTAGCCCACCTTGGTTATACCACAACATTATACCAACGTCTTTGACAGAGCTGATTAACAGAGATGGTCCGCAACGGTTCAATGCACATGATCGATTTGGAATGTCGGCAACAATATCTCATCCCGAGACTGGGAAGATCTTAACGACGCCATGGCCTCGAGATGCAAGTACGGACTTACTTGTTGTTACTATGCAGTGATGTCCAGGTGCTATATATAGTCGCAATCACACGAGTTTTCACTGTGACGGTGTTTTGTTTTTGACAATTTGTAATAGTTTCTCTTCGTAATGAATTACTATTTAGGAGATTGTAATAATTACAAGACATCGTTTGATATATTTGTGATGTTTTGAGATTTTATTTATGTATGGTCGAACTCACAAGAATGTTCACGGTGACGGTGTGTCGCTGTGAAAGGCCTACCATATTGACCTGAGCATTCTGGGTAAATGACTTCCATGTCGTAACCTCGCGTGTTTTCCTGTTAAGTTTCGTTTTCTGTTGTGATGATGAGCTGTGCACAAAAAAAAGTGTTGAAAGATACCTGTACAAAACTGCTTGGAGGTTACGTCTGCTCGAAGGTAAGCAAAGCTAGCATCTTAATTATCAATAGCTAAGTAGGCCTGCAGTTATCCTGAGTAATCCAGCCCTTGACATTCAGAGATGCGATCATTGACAAAAAGTAAGTTTGATGTTTACATCGAGTTCACACTGGTATGCAAGAGGTTTGCTAATACACTTAAACTTGCTCTTGACATGATTTCCATGAAGTAATATACTGTAAGTGTTTATTTATGAAATTATAATACTTCATGTGTTTAGCTTAAGAATCTACTGGTTAGCGTTTCTACTGTGTTGCTGGTGTGTTGCTAACTAATGTTAGTCGGGGTTCTCTATGTGGAATATGTATGTAGAGACGTTAGATCTAGTAGTATTACCACAGTGTTGGTGAAGTTCATGACGTTCTCATGACGTAGCTTTACAGATATTAATAGAGTGAGTTTACTGCCAATTACCTTAAGTTGAAGTTGTGTGCGTGTATGACAACAAAAGTAAGTGAACGTAACCTTCAGTCATGTGTATTGGGAGTGGGATGTATCGTTCACGTTGATATGCAAGGACTTAGTATGCTAAGCGGAGTATTAGCATTAAGGGTTTGAATGAAGCCTGTGTATGTTACTTGTGTGAGAAGTTGTGCTCATAGAATGAGAGATAGCGATACAGTTTATTTAGTGACCATATTAATGACAGTTTATTTGGTTCTTTACAGACCACTATACATTATAAGTTACTCATGCTGTTGTATGGAACCTGTTGGAAGAAAACTCAATAAAGAAACTAAGGAGAAACTACTGCTTCACAACCGGTGTTCTACCTGACGCCACCCAAGCAACACAATCCATCAATCCATACAGTCCTTTAGCCCTCATTAACAATCTCCGACTGGAGGAAGTTTGTACCTGTGTGAGTTAACGCTATTACACAGTACCGTTTACGCCGCTAGATGGCGTAATTGACCACATAATAACTGTAGTCACGCACAGAAAGGTTCCTTTTCTTTCTTGAAGGGGTTAGCGTTGCTGTTGCTGTATGTGTGTCCTGGCTTACAATTCAGTTTAATGAGCTTAGTATTGATGCGTTTCTGTATGCTGCAGATATATTATATATCTATATAAATAGCATCTACCTATATTTCTCTGTATGTATGGAAATTCTGAATGTCTCTGCTGGAACAATACAAAGTTAAACCCCATCTCTTCTCCGTCCTATATTCTAACCGATATACCATCCAGTATAGTGCCACTACCCTACCTGAATCAGTGCAAACCTATAACCTCCCCAATAATAATAGTAATAATAATTAGGTAAAAATAATAATTTCTGCTTTAGGGAGAAATATCAGAATTCCCTTACAGCTAAGGAAAGTGGGAGCTATGTTTTTCGACTCAGTAGGCAAGCTTATGTGTGGAGACTTAAACTGTGATGTTTGGCCCACTTATTGTATAGCAGTTAACAATTCTAGGTCCAATTAATCACATCCAACACAAAGTGTTATAGAAAGTATGGTAACAATTTACATTACAGATCGGTAATAAGTGGGTAATGTTATGGTAATATGTATGCAATTTAGTGGTAATAATATTTTTAAACCACATATTACAAATAATTAATGTGTAATTTCCAGACAATTACTATGCAATTACCATACAACAACAATGCAAATAACTTGGGTTTAAGGGTAACATAAAATGGTAATAACCACTGTAAATATGTACTTATTGAAGCAATAGATATTTAGGATTTACTTATTGTGACATAATATGTGACCTGTTATCTGTTGTTATGATGAAATAAATGAGGTAATTTCACAATAACTATATGGTATCAGGGCTGTAAAATACTGTTTTGTCTTTTCGAAAGGTTTTCTGTACGGTGGGGAGTTGTTGAAATCCTTTCGAAAAGACAATACAGTATTTTACAGCCCTGATACCATATAGCTATTGTGAAATTACCTTATTTATTTCATCATAATAACAGATAACAGGTCACATTTTACTATCAAACTAACTACCACAAAAACTTTGACCATTGTGTAATTTTGCCATAACACTTAAAAGGGACTATGTAATTTAGTCCTTCATAGCGCCATCATGTTGGTATAATTACAGAAATATTATGTCACAATAAATAAATCCTAAATATTTATTGCTTTGGTAAGTACATATTTACAGCAGTTATTACTATTTTATTTTACCCAAGTTATTTGCATTGTTGTTGTATGGTAATTACACAGTAATTATCTAGAAATGACACATTAATTATTTGTAATATGTGGTTTACAAATATTATTACCATGAAATTGCACATATATTACCATAACATTACCCACTTATTACTGATCTGTAATGTAAAGTGTTACCGAAAGTATTACTGTGTGTTTCATTTAACTATTGTTCATGGTAAACATTTAATTAATTCAGGCTATGGGTGGTATAGGTGAACTATTACCACACAGTTACTACTACGTAATCCTTAATTGAGATTTCATTGAAAGTGATTGAACTTTTAAAAAGGGGTTTAAAAACTGTTTTTGTACTTTCATTTTATTATGTCATACTGAACTGAATTCTAAGAGTTAAAAACAAAGGATACAATAAATGTTTTGTGATGCTTGCATTGCATAGTATTTCATTTAGGATAAGCTATATCAAAGCAGGTAGAAGTAACTGTAGTCACTTGACATTTCTGAGGATTTACAGTACATATATATTAAGATTTGACACATTGCAGTTTTTTAATGCTGGGATTATTTATAAATCAAAGAATTGTGGGTAGATGTGGGTGAACTGTGCAACATGCAGTTTGTGGACAAGAGGCAGACGTAACAGACAGATATTTGGGTTGGAGGGGGTGGCGTGTGTATGTGTGTGTGTGTGTTTGTGTGAAAGTCTTCGTTGCTGGTGCCGTTGTGGGTCAACTCAGCGACATGCAGTTTGTGGACAAGAGGCAGATGTAACGGACTGACGTTTCTGTTTGAAAGAGTTGTTTGTGTGTGTGTGTGTGTGTGTGTGTGTCTTTGTTGCCGGTGTACAGTATTTCTGAATATGAATGCTGTCTGGACAGGAAATGGCATAGCTTTTATCACATGCAACCAATCCAAAATCGATTTCATATTCAGAAACGTTAACCAGTAACAGCCTATTACATCATTTGAACAGGTGAGTCGTCCTGTTTATTTTACCATCCATTTGAGGCTATAACACATTGCAACTTATTCAACAGTGAGTAAACTGCGGATGTTCCCGCCTAACAGGATAGCTATACTCCTAACATTACTCGTATTTGTTCTAGAAACATGCCTAGTTCCTTAGGCTCCCTCCTTCCTTCAGTAGTTACGTGTTTCATGCTGGCTACACGTGAACAAATCATATTTAATTCAACACAAGGTCTACAGACCTTAGAGGTGTACATTTAATTTTCATACATCAAAGCGTTCGCCCGTGACAGCCAATCAAATTCGATGGTGAAGCGTCCAAACAGGAAGTGAGTTCAGTCTCGGAAACACTTTGAGGTATTGAGACCATATTTGGCGGGATGATTTTGGACACCATCCAAAGTAGCCTCAGTAAATGTGTTGTAATTTGGCCACTAGGGGGCGCCGCAATTAGCAAAAATGCATTTTTGGCTCTTTTCTCTTTACGTCTTTGGGATGACATCTACATTTTTACATTGGAGGTGCTCTGGGACATACCACTGATGAACCTAGGCAACTCGTCAGGTCAGTGTAAGAATTCGGCAATCGAGGGCAACGCCGCCAAACTCGAAGCAGCTTCGCGTCTTGGCCAAACTTTGGCGCTTTGACCTGAGGGCGAGCTGTCGCGTCTCCTGCCGGGGCGCTCTCGTGGCGCGTCAGAGCAAGCACACTTCGCACTTTCCCACCGGGAAATGCTTTCTAGTTGATATTTGTGTTTTTGGGGTTGAATTTTGAAGATATATTTTACAAATATGTGTGTTCTCTTCAAAGATATTAGCTATATTTTATACCATTTGAAAGCCCTGTTTCTCCTGATTACAGTGGTGGGTATATTGTATCTCTGCCATGTAGCATAATCACACAATACACCTTTTTGTGCCATGAGGCCATTGAGTATGAGAAAATGGAATGTTCGGTGCAGGCAGCAAAGGGTTAAACTATGCAACTACCATGTTTACCCTAGCTACACCTTAGTAGCCATATCTACATTATCTATCTATAAATTTTTGCATTTTCATGCACTGGTAATTCCTTGGAATTGCATTTCTAGTTTAAACTTTCTTAGTCTGAATTTCTCTTAATATTGTTTCTCATAGGACTAAATCAGCATGCCAAGTGGAATTGCATTTCTAGTTTAAACTTTCTTAGTCTGAATGTCTCTTCATATTGTTTCTCATAGGACTAAATCAGCATGCCAGTTTCGTTAAATTCCGTGACAATGAGATCCGAAAGTGTCCTGATTTGACACAGAATCACCTACATGGGGTTAACAAAGGGGTTCCAATACTTATGACCCCTGTATTTTTTATAAAAACATTTATTTATTTACGATACATTATTCATTCACAAAGGAAATTGATGTCCTTAAAGTTTTGGGTATTTCCTCATTTTTTTAATTTAAGGCATTAAGATCAATTTCCAAAAGATGATTTTATATTCCTCTTTTTAGTCAACTTTAGCATGTGTTCAAATATTTATGAAGGGCACTGTATTTCATGACCATTAAAGTGATTTAATATTGAAGGTTTCATATGTATTTATTTATATTTTAAAGCTAATTCTTGTCTCAGGTGATTTTGATATTGAATGTTTAGAGATAGTGTGTATATTAACACAATAAACTTAATTTCTTTGAATTCTTGACTATTGTAATTTTCTTTTTAACAAGTATGCAAGGCAAGTTTACTTATAGCGCATTTTATACACAGAGGCAGTTCAATGTGCTTAACAAAGATGAATGAATAAACTTTAAAGAAATAAAATACAAACATGGAGGGGAAAAACAATAACAATGCTGAGTGTGGGTCCTGTATGGGCCTAGAGAGGGCAATGTGGGCTGCCCATGCGTGGCCATTACAGGGCCCACGCTTTTGAGTGTGGGCCTAGAGAGGGCTTAGGACTAGATGAGGGCAGCCCATTAGGGGCCTGTGCGGGACTAGTTAGGGCTATTAAGGCTAAGTGAGGGCTGCCTGTGCGGGGCCAGCTCTGCGGGGCCAGCGCTTTGCCGATGAGCAAGCCCTCATGGGCCCACCATTGGCAGCCCACTAGGGCCCCCTGCGGCAGCCCAAAGTGAGCCCAAAAGGGCTTGCTTGCTGTACATTTTTGTGTCCATTTCCAATAAAAGCGAGTATCAAAAAAAACAAACAAAAAAACACTATTGTATTATCATATGCGATAACTCAAGAATCGCCAGATATTAAGCACTTAGTCATCATTAATGCATACTAATTTCATAGCATTTTCAAACACATGTCATAGTTGTTTGAACATAGTTTCATACTCAATAGAATGAAATCCATTGTCGCAAAGAGTTGATTCACAAAGAGCGTCAATATCCATTTGCACATTTGAACCATGTAGTATATTAGTAGTAAGTAAGTAAGTAAGTAAGTAAGTAACTTTATTTGTCCCCCAATGGGGCAATTTGTTGTGCAGCAAGTACGGTACGGATCACATACAATCACACACACAAACAACAAACACACACAGTTTAAGAGGTTGCCTATATTGCAGCCATAGTTAAAAAACAATAAAAAATAAGATAAAATAAATAAATAAATAAAAGGCTCGTCATATCCAAAAGTATGAGTGGGAGGGGGGGGGGGGGGGGGGGGGGGGGTTACCTATGTTTTTTTGAGTTTAGAAGTAAAATGGCTGATGGAACAAAAGAATGTTTATATCTGTTTGTTTTGAAGTTGGGGAGTTTGAAGCGTAATCCAGATGGCAACATCTGAAATTCAGTCAGTAAGGGATGAAAACTACCTGAAAGGATAGAATCAACCTTTCTCAGAACCTGCTTCTGATAGAGTTCCTCCAGGCCTTTCTGCTTGGATCCTATGATACTGCTGCTCGTCTTAATGATCTTGGAAAGGGAGTTTTTTTGCTTCACAGAGATAGACCCATACCAGCAGACTAAGGAGAAGGTGACAACTGACTCAACAAAGGACCTATAAAAAAGTGTCATTAGAGTCTTGTCCACATTAAATTTGGCCAGCTTCCTAAGGCAATGCAGGCGCTGCTGGCCTTTCTTGCAGAGCAGAGTAGTATTTGGCTCAAAACACAGCTTATCATCAATGATAGACCCTAAGTACTTGTACTCTTTAACAACCTCTATATCCTGGCCTTTTATGCACGTCTTGACAGTATTACAGACATTATGCCTAAAGTCAATACACATGTCCTAATGACTGCTATATAGGCCTTTTTTCCGTGTACATACAGTAACATCATGGTGACTTTATGTTTTTTTTCTAGTGTACTTTCATTCCCGTTAGATCTTCCCAAGAAAAGTTGCTGAAACAAAAATAATTAAAAACCCCGCAACTTAAATTTGTTTAAATTTGTTGTTTATTTGTATTTTGCTTAAATTTGTTGTTTATTTGTATTTTCAAAATGTAAAAAGGAACAAGGCTTGCTGGGGGTTGAGAAATGTTAACCTATTTCCTGTCATTCGTGATTAGACTCACTGAAAATGTATGTTTACTTCGGATAGCGCTTGGGTTCATCTAATCGTTTGCTAGGAAGCTGGATTCTGTCCTGAATAACTTCGCTGAGCTTGGCTAAATACTCAGAGGAGTGAGTTTGTGATGGGTGTGTCAGCCTACAGGTTTCACTGTCAACTGTTGGAACACTGTGTCATGCTGATTATATTAATATAAGTGAGTAAGTATAAGCATACTTTTTTGATCCCGTGAGTATCAGTGTTTGGATATTTTACATGTGTCATACAATGGTTTCCACACTGGAATTCTATGCCAGTTATGTATCCAACTGCTGTCTGCAGCCTACTTCCAAAACTCCAAAGCTTACCAAAACTCAATAACATGTTATGTGATGCGCTAATCAATTAAATTCCCAACAATATCACAACAGCTAGTTCTGGAGTAGGCTATCCAACTGGCCCGCTTGCTTGCGAGACATCGGCTGCACGGGCTGAAGTTTGATAGCCATGCAAATTACGGAAGTTTTCCGGGAGAAACAACAAAACGGGAGGTCGGCGGGAGATGACCTTAAAATACGGGAGAATCCTGGGAAAAACAGGAGTGTTGGCAGGTATGTCGGGGATCAAACCAACAACCCTCCGGTTACAAGCTTGAAGCCCTAACCATTAGACCATGGCTGTTCCTAATAGCAAGGTTATTGTGACTGTGTGCATATTGCGTCAGGTATCCAATTAATAAAACCCAAATTGTTACATTACCCTTTCACTGCTGCAGTTGCAAACAGTTGTGGACTGACGTTATTGTAACAGTATTTCAACGTTGTAAATCCTCTTGTCATAGGCCATGAGAGGAATGTCTTAGAAACAAATGTAGGTGTAAGGCTGGCATAACACATAATGAAACCCGAATTCTTGCTTTTTTAAAAATCGCTGCAGTTGCAAACAACCAGTCGTGGGCTAACGTTGTCGTAACAAGTGTTTCAACATTGTAAGCCATTCTTTATCCAACTGCCATCAAACTTGCTGTGAGTGCTTGCTCATGCCATGGCAACACCATTCCTGCTAGTGCACTGCTAAGCCCCCACATTACTGCTTGCAGCTATATTTATTGGGGCCAAGCAGCGAAGCTGCGAGGAACCTATATTGTTTGTACCTTTTCCTATTATTATTATTAGGGGCCAAGCTTGGTGATTGGTCTATGGCTAATGCTGTTTACATAGGAAAGTTGTTTGTTTGTTTCTTGGCCCATTGCCCGAAGATCTGAGGTGCTTTGCAGAGGTACACACTTAAATGAGTATAATGCTGATTTGATAGCATTAGAAAAATAACACTTTTTACCGGTCTCTTCAGGATTATATCTCAACTTGCTTTAAACTGATCACACTTTGCATTCTAATATCCACATTTCCAAAATGGCTCATTGTTCTGCTGCCAGCACACATAATTAAAAAATGGGCCAAAGAACCTTTTTTTTCCCCAAATAGCATCCTTTCAAAAATGCTGAACTGTATGTATTCAGTGATATATTGGTGATCTGCCAGAAAATGCTATTCAAAGACCACTGACTGTATCAGCCCTTTACAGCTAAGGTTTAATGTTTAATAAAGATATTATGTAATAGAAGGGGCATATTTCACCCTTCACCCAGATGGCACTGTCAGATTGGGACTGAGATGATTAATTAACTGTGGTCTGTGGTTCAGAGTATTTATACTGATAGAGTGATTAGAGACCTAATTATGGACACCTTCACTCTCAATGTATTCAAGCATGTTTCAAAACCAGGTTTTGCAGTCTCAGGAGTGATGTATTCTAATTGGAGTTTGATTCAGTTAAAATTAATTCATTTCACTGATATGTAATCAATATTAAATGGTTTATGTTTATTAATATCAATTAACTTTATTAATATTAATAGTTAATATTAATTAAGTTTATGTTTCTCCATTGATGAAAAAACTCAGGCTTATTTACACTGTTAAAGGAAAGTTTTATTCAGCTTGATGTATAATGTTAAACATTGTTATTACACATTAATGTTACAACACTATTTACCAGTATAAATCTTTGTAGCAACTATACACATTATCATCCTATAACACACACTGACAAAGTACTTATGCAATACAATAAATGCATTTGGACAATTCTGCTGGAATTGTATTTACTATTAAACAAACAGATTCAATTCAATTAGAAAGACATTACAATGTATTAGTCAGAATTATTTATTTTATAATTGCACTACAGAGCTGTGCAGTACAGGGGAGAGTAACTAGTGCAAATCAAACCTATCACAACTTGAATCTTAACTAAAAACTTAAATTCAGTAGCATTGAATAGCCAGAGCATCTGACATCTGAAATCTGCTGTTACAACGGTATGCACATGTAATTAGAGGGAATGGCTCATCTCAAACATTAATAGAAAAATGATAGCAAAACAACACAGGGAAAAAATGGCCTATATATATTTATAGGGGGAAAGAGCAATACGGTGACTTAAAGTGGTGCTTCCACTCAAGTTCCTTTGTTCTTCTTGTTGTTGTTCAACATTGTGAGGGAAGGCAAGCATGCTGTACCCCCCAGCCAGTCCCAGTGGGAAAAGAAGGGAGCAAAGTTTGTGCCAGGCTTTTGATGATGGGTATCATGCTTCAATACCCCTCCCCACAACCCAAATGGCACTAGGTTATGCATGGCCCAAGGGAAGGCATATCCACAATGATCCTCCGTGGACACCCACACATTAAATACCATGAAGGCCCAGGTAGTCAAACAATGGCACTGGAGAAGTAAAGGGTTTAGCGTAGTCCAAAAGCCAACACTGAAAAGCTCCCAGCCGGAGAGATACTGTGTGACCAGACTAAATGGCTCATTGTATTCATGGTGCACGGCATGAAAGGTGCGGTAGAGCCAGCCTATGCGGTGATGTAGCATGTGCCAAAGGTAGTACTGAAAGTCAAAGACTACTGTACATCCCAGAATTCCCACTAGGAAAGCGGTGAGTGTAGGTGCCTTTTGAGGTAGCGGGATGGGCGGACGCCACAGCCACTGTGCCACTGCCGCAGGAAAAATAAAAACCAAATGATTATAGGTTGTGAGGCAAAGTGTCCTCCAGATGTTGGACCACACCACTTGACGCTCTTGGTGGATGCGGTACTGGTTGATCTTGGGACATGAGGGAGCCAGCAGGTCCAGAGTGGTATACAGTGCTACCAGAAGGAGGTAGGTGGACACCGAGAGGAAGACTGGAAAGAGAGGAGAGCGTATGCTTGTCTGGTGGTGATGTTGGATAAAGTCCCATGTTGGCTGCAGAAGTGACTCCTCAGGCAGACTCAGGCTCATTTTAGTCATATCAAGCACCCAGTACATTACCCAGCATACACAGTCTGCTATCATCACTGAAGAGAGGAGATTCTAAGGAAGTCTTCAAAGAAAGGGTAAGTCCTCGGATGAGGGTGATGTTAGGAATGACAAATGACTGCCTCCTCTGTGGATGTCTAAGAGCAAATGCCTCCTCTGTGGATGTCTAAGAGCAGACGCCTCCTCTGTGGATGTCTAAGAGCAATGCAACCAGCAGAGAGACTTCCAGCCACGTTGGTTCAAATGTTGTCCAATCCAATGAGGAGATAAATACAGTGAAAGACCAAGAAGCAGAGAAGGATCATGCAAAAGATAGAGGAAACAATTTCTCAAACATGTTTGCTAAATCTCTGCTTCCCTGTTTTCTAACTGAATTAGTTGTGTAATGTCCACAGTCTTGACTTACTTTGACAATATTTCATCATGTAAGATTATTCTTTTAATTACGGTACATTATTAAAAATGTACAGGATGTATTGATTCTTTTAAAGTGTAGAAAAGTAAAGAAAATGTCCAGTCTAATAATGACCCAAGAGACCAGCTATTAAAAATGTGAAGATATGGATTTTCGGTAACACTTTAATAATAATGTAATAGTAATGTTACGGTAATATTTATGCAATTTCATGGTAATAATATTTTTAAACCACATATTACAAATAATTAATGTGTAATTTCTAGACAATTACTGAACAATTACCATACAAAAACAATGCAAATAACTTGGGTAAAATAAAATGGTAATAACTGCTCTAAATATGTACTTACCAAAGCAATAAATATTTAGGCTTTACTTACTGTGACATAATATTTCTGTAATTGTACCAACATGATGGTGCTATGAAGGACTAAATTACATGGTAACTTCTAAGTGTTATGGCACAATTACACAGTGGTCAAAGTTTTTGTAGTAGTTAGTTTGATGGTAACATGTGACCTGTTCTCTGTTATTATTATGAAATAAATAAGGTAATTTCACAATAACTATATGGTATCAGGGCTGTAAAATACTGTTTTGTCTTTTCGAAAGGATTTCAACAACTCCCCACCGTACAGAAAACCTTTCGAAAAGACAAACAGTATTTTACAGCCCTGATACCATATAGTTATTGTGAAATTACCTCATTTGTTTAATCATAACAACAGATAACAGGTGACATATTCATTTGTGCCACCTACGTCACTGTCAAGTAGAACGCCGCCATATTTACGACCGATTTCGTCCAATATGGCTGCCCACACTGCCCGTTTGAATGGAAGAGAAAGAGAAAGAGATCTAGAGAAATGTTCAATTTTAGGCTCTGATCTTTATTTGTTACCCCCAGTTTTCCTTTATCCCTTATTATCTGCCCCAAGTTTGCTCAAATTGGCTTTCCATATCATACATTTATCTAGTTTACCTCTCATACAGTGGTGTTAATTAGGCTATTTTAAGATAAGGTGACAATGTTCGGGACCAACTGGGAAGATAATCCCAAAAATGTGGGATAAAAACGGGGACATTTTCAGTTTGACTCTCAATCCGATTTAAATACATACAAGTTTTGTCTTCAAAAAAACGGGGGGATAGGTAGTTTTTCTGTATTTTCCCCGGGGACGAGCAACCAAAATCGGGGGCGCCAGGAAACCGGAGACTGGAGCACCGATGCCACATAAGCTATGCCTGTCATTATCAGCATGGGAAATGTACGTAGGCTAGGCCTATAATAAAAACATGATTTTAGTGGTAGCTTGCTGACTAGGTAACGTTGTTAGTTAAGTGGCTAACAGCTAGCAAGCTCATGTTAGTGGCTCAAATAAATTAAATAAATAGCCACAAAGATTCTCCCTCTCACGCTGCGTTTTACTGGGTTTTGCTGAAGTAACCGGCTAACAGGCTGTCTTTACATAAAACCAAGCAACACGGTGTAACCTTAAATTTGCTGTTTATTGCTCTGTCTGAAGCTCAAAAAATTAAAAATAGCTATCAGGCATGCATCACGTAAGACGCATCGATCTCTGTATACAGCCTGTCTCATCATACATTTGTGCACCGGACATTGTTGTGGTCCCTGTGATAGTCAGTAGAAGTAGTAGCCTCTTCATGCTCCTCCACATTGGTGGTTGAAGAGCCAGTGAGATTGTTGCAAGTCACGCATTTGGTGCTTCATTGGCTGAATGTTGTTTGTCCTTCTCCCTCGCCGAGGTGTGTGCAAAAAGACTGCGTACAAAACTTGAGTCCAAAGCAATTGCTCCTAAAAAGTCAGAGCAGAGTAAAATAAAACACGACATGTGTGAGACATTGTCCAACCTGAGTAAATATGTCTCTCTTAGAACTTAGCCTAACATAAATCCTCAAATTATGGCCAGGGTCTTTTGTAGTTAGTTAGGCTGCGCAAAGCACAGACGTTTATTTGGGGCAGGCTTTGTTCAAAACGACCACGGCTATTATCCGAGGCTCAGCTATAAATAAAGTATATATAATTTGAGGATTTACGATGAAGGTCATAATAAGGGACAGATACAGAAATTAGGAAGTTAACTACTGGGTTTATCCATAGACAGTAAAAGATAGGAATAGCATAAATTACGGGAACGGTAGGCCTATTTAGCAGATGCCCAGCGACATACAAATAACAACGATACAGAGGCTATAAGCTAATTGACAGTAACAATTTCAAAGTTGATATACTACATTAATGATAATAGAATAATCCGACTTCAGCATTTGTGTTCATGTGAAATATAGGTTTTAGTAGGCTATCAAATGGAATAGCAGACATTGACATCGCAGCAAGAATGCAATTTCAATGTGCTAACGTTAAAATAATAGAAACCATACCAGCTACCATGCATCTACTAGTAGCAGCTAACACAACACAAACGCATCACATAAGATATTATATTATGCGTGATGTTTACAAAACGTGTGAACCTCATGAACTTGACTGATTGATATAGTCAATCAAGTTTTGTAAGTGTTGTCCAAACGTGTCTCTTGTTGTTAGCCCTAGATGCTACTAAGTTGAGAAGGCTCGCTTACCTGACACGAAAGTGTTCATTGCAGGGTGTGAACCGTGGTTATCCAAACATTTCTTCGAATGGCAGCTACTTCTTTCTTCTTTCTTTTGGTATAACGTTAGTATAAAATACCAGTTCAGGGTTCCTCAACTGCACAACACATAGCTGGCATGACTGTGACCTTAACCTGTTGAACTTGTTAGCAGCTAATTATTTCCCTCGAGCCGCTGGCTCCGTGGTCACACTGCATTGTGGCCACTCTGTTTTTCTTCGCTTTTCTCAGTTCAAATACAACGCGAAATGAGTTTCCAAAGCTCCACTTTTGCCCGAGTTTTGTTTAGAAAGAATCGTATTCAGAGGCGAAATCGCCATTTGCGTGTCAATTAAAGGCACAAACGAAGGGAAAAGTCTCTGTCATTCAAGTGCCCACGTATGCGTGAATGGCGCCGTCTAGTGAGAGCGACTCGAATCGGTCGGCAAGATGGCGGCGCAAAGTTACTGTGACGTCAGGTGGGACAAACTAATTGTGTCACAATAAGTAAATCCTAAATATGTATTGCTTCGGTAAGTACATATTTCCAGCAGTTATTACCATTTTATTTTACCCTTAAATCCAAGTTATTAGGACCGTAGGTGCAAGGCCCTATTGTTTTTGCTCAGATTATTATTATTATTATTATTATTATTATTATTATTAGGGCCCGAGCACCGCTGAAGCAGCTGCTGCACCATAGGTGCAAGGCCCTTTTGTTTTTGCTCAGATTATTAGGGCCTGAGCACCGAGGTGCGGCCACTGAAGTGGCTGCACCGTAGGTGCAAGGCCCTATTGTTTTTGCTCAGATTATTAGGGCCCGAGCACCGAGGTGCGGCCGCTGTAGCAGCGGCTGCACCGTAGGTGCAAGGCCCTATTGTTTTTGCTCAGATTATTATTATTCTTCTTCCGTCTTACCTGTTTGGCCTTTTTTCACCAACTTGGCATGCTCTAAAACTCTTGTAATTTGGCAGCCATTTGTAGAATTGCATTTGGGCCCTTGGGCCCTTGAGTCGTGGATCTGTCTGAGGTTTCTTCCTATATGTATCTCCAATTCTAGGGAGTTTTCCCTTGCCCCTGTTACTCATGGGCTCTCTTTGAATGTCTAAGGGTGTTTTCACACTTGGTCCCTTTCAGCCATCTAAACGAACTCAGATCGATTTTTTGCGCATATGTGAACACTCCAACCGTACCCAGACCCCTTTAAAACGAACCGAACTGAGACTACCTCCGTGGTGCAGTTCGCCTAATCCAGGCATTGTGAACACAAAGCGCACCGGGTTCCCATTCGCCTTTTTGCACCGTAGTTTAACCCTCTCCGTTTGCCGTAGCTTGGCCACGTGACCGTCGCAGCCGGGACTCAGGATTCAGTCAAAGATCCTTCATTACTATCAAGATACTGCAACACAATACGTTACTATGGGAGCAAAACGGGACAGTAGTCACTAAATAAACTCTCTCTCTCTTAACATGATAAGAGATAAACATAATTGTGTTCACAGTATTACTGTCTAAAATCATGCATGATACCAATGAATCATAGACACGGACTGAATAATTTAATTAGTCTGTGAACTGAGCTAGCTAGCAAACGCCAGCTTAAAAAGCTATGTAAGTGAATGGCATTAACCATAAATACAGCTATGGCTGCCAGGTCACTATAGTTGAAAGACTCCGCTTAACACTAGAAGCGCCGCGCCCCTCTGACCCACTTATACCTAGAAGCGCCGCGCCCCGGTCATTTGACCGCTTTGACGACCTACTAGAAGCGCCGTGCTGTTGTGAACTACTTAAAGCGCGGCGAGGCGGTCAAAAGACCGCTGAGTCCTTAGACTGGGAGGCTGTTACTTACACATAATGACAGCTAGATGGCGCTTCGTGCACGAATCAAATCGTTTGAATACATTTGTCAGACTGTGTTGTCTGTGGTTGTTTCATTATGACATAGGTCTACAGCACGTTTGAGTTATCTGTTCATTTATTTGTGTTGATTTGTGTTGTTTGAGGTAAAAACTCTGGAGGAGTTCTTGAACAAACCTTGAGCAAACTTGACTTTCAACTTTTTCATAGTATTTCATTTTTTATATTTCGTTTTTACATTTTGTATGCTAGCCTACTTAGAAATGTTGGCTATTTTAAAACGGAGGCATAGCCTACGTGTTCTGTGATTAGGAGCCTGACCCGACGGGAGGGGAAGGATGAAAAATGTCGACCCAACACCGGTGTTGTTGGATCTCGAGATCCGTAACCCGCAGTTCGGGTTTGGGCAGATAATCTAAGCTCTAAAATGAATGGATGGCTAGTACTAATTCACTCCCCAAATTCATTTCTATTCATTTAATAGGTCTATGTTCGCGCCGCCGAAAATGATCGGACCGAACAAAGAGCCTAACCTAGTCTGGTTTCAATTACACAGTAGCCAGGATTTCATGCCGCATTTTACAGGCTACCGCGGCTACTTTCTAAGACAATGTTCATTCATTTAGGGAGAAGCATCTAGGGTCTAGCTACCTCGGAGGGAGGGAGATAGAGAGAGCAGAAATGCTGAGCAGGCATAGGCGCGAGAAGTAGGCTAATTAAAAATGATGAGTGAAAAATATATTCTCCGTTTTGCGAATGTGTAGGCTATGTTTCGATGTCTGCTGAAAAACAGCTATAGGCCTATTGTGAATTCGTGATTTTCAATTGCGACACACATCCACGATAGCCCACTGGTTAGAGCTTCAGCCTTTATGCTAGTTGCTGGTTCGATCCCCGACCTAGGCAATGGTATCAGTACTTTTGAGCAAGGCATCAATAAAGTATATTCTATTCTTTTCTATTCACACAACTAGCCTACACGCATGCTGGCGAATTCGAACATTCTAAAACGCGCATATACGATGAAACATGATTGCGCATTCTTCCACCAGTTGCATGTAAACAACAAACAGCCAGCTTACAGCCATGCAGGAGGCAGAGTGGGGGTGGGGAGGCATTTGTCAATGCCACAGTGATGTCTGTAGCCTAAGATCATATCCACACACCGACACAACCACAACCGATCACCCCCCCCCCCCCCCAGTGAACTGGTTAGACGTGTATGGGGGAGGGGGAATGATCGGTTTCAAATAGGCTATGTTTGCAATGGACACTGTGTTATGTAGCCTATAGACCCCGAAGTCATTTGCTTTGAGAATAACGGCTGGCTTCATGGCTGATAATGGCTTTAGTTGCCACTTCATGTCTACAGAACATGCAACTGAGTCCTGTGTAGCCTATCGTAGCAATGAGCACAATACTGATATGGTGTATCCAGTGGGAATCGTTTATAGGCTCGCGTTTATTTTTCGCGTGTGTCTCTGATATAATTATTTTTAGATGCAAAGTCTAACTGGCTTAGCCAAAGTTTGTCAGATGGCGGCTCAATTTGGCTTAGAAAATTATTGGCTGGCGAAATTATTTTTCGTTAATGGTTAACAAATTTCAGAGAGCTTGTTATTAAAAAACATTAACAAAAAATAATTGTACGTCGACGTTCAAAAACGGTCAATGAATTCAGTCAATGAGCTATAATATTACGCCCCTGCCAGGATGTGAACCCGGGTCTTCAGCGTCGCAGTCGGGGAAGATAACGCTGCACCACTTGCCGTTCTACTTAACTTGCGACAAAACTCAGTCATTCCAGCAAACAAGTAATGTCTCAGTCATGCTCTCAGCAAAATCTGGAGTATAAAAGAGGGCCGTGCTGGTGTTGCTCTTTACATCCACCAACGACAATGAGAGTGGTTGTGTGGCGATGACGTATTTTGACAGTTCAGTCACTTGTGTGAAGTCGTAGCCTACTCATAAATGAAAGCCTACCTGTAAAGTTTGATTTCGTACTTGTAATTTTTGAATTCGTATTTTTTTCCCATCCGTATTCTGATGGATAAAATAGGCTACACACAATATATTTTATGCACGACTGGACTCATTTGAGAACTCACAAATATTTATTTTATGCACGACTACAGACAAATACGAACGTGCATCAAATCTATGACACGAATACAGTATATTGACAGCTATCTCACTCCATACAAATAGAAGATAAGATATAGCCTACAACTATGAATGTACGTAGGCATACGCGCCCTACGTACATAAATAGGATACGACGGACGAATTTCAGCTGAAAATATTGTTTACACATGTAGGCCTGCCTAATAGAACGTCGCAACGTTTTCAAAACAAACTCGCATTTTACCACTGTAAATCGCCTCCATAGACTATGCCATATAAATGAAAAATAGTTATCAAAATAAATCACATGTATAATACATATTGCACATATATAAACTATATGTTTTATGGTAAAATATTATTCTCATGCCCGACTGTCAGGAAACCCTTGCGACATCTGCTGTGAGAAAAGAGAATAGCAGCCTGGACAAACATGGCCGAACGCGAGACAACATAGTGTTGTCACATAATGAGCGCAAAATAGCTCTAAACTAGCTTGTACCGGTGTGCTTTCGATCATGTAAAAATTCTGGGTGACAAAACACGCGTATTTAGGAAAAGTCATGAACGTAGGGTCCTGGAATTTAATCGAGTGAAAAGATTTTTTTTTTTTGTAATCGCTGCGGTCAAATGACCGCAGCCCGGCAGTTCTAGGTATATCTAGGTCAAACCCACACGGCGCTTCTAGGAATACGCGTCAGCGGTCAAATGACCGGCGCTTGGCGCTTCTAGTGTTAAACTGTATATACCGTTGCTAGTTCATTGGAGTATAAACTACCCACTTTAACTTATGTCACTAATGTTATTCAGGTAGTTGTCACTTCAAAGAAATTACACTGCTCCGTTTAAAATGTTACCTTAGGTAGACGGCTAGCTAGCTAGCTAGCAACCAGACAGTAACCGGCAGCAGCATAGTCTGATAAGTTATTTTCTTAACAGATTCATACACTAAAAATTACACTATTAGGCTTGAAATGATTGGAACAACTTACAGATCATGACAAAATTGTCCAAAATGCCGTCAACAAATCCAGAAAGCCATAATGACCAATTTATTGATAACATTCCACAAGTCTCCCATTGACATTAATGCAGCGAGGGCTTACTCTGGTCTGCATAGGGGGATTCCTTCCCAACCCCTTTGAAATAATAGAACGCGGAAATGGTCGAACGTTGGGGCCTCTCACTCCTCTTTAACCCTCTCTGATTCAGTGCAGTAGGGGTCTGAGAGCTCTAGAGGACCTGGTGTGAACAGAAAGAGGACTGAGGCCCCAACAAAGCTTAACTGGACCAGGAAGAGAACCCAGTCCTCTTTGTCATAAACTCACAGTGTGAACACAAAAAGTACTGAGTTCTTTTTCTGTTGGTCCACTTTTTGGTCCACTTAAAGAGGACTGAGTTTGGTTCTTTTAAAGGGGACCAGGTGTGAAAACACCCTAACACTCTGTAAAGCGCCATGAGACATGTGTAATGTATTGGCGCTCTATAAGCAACATTAAAAAAAAATTGAAATTTGAAACTCAGAGACAGAGCTCTAGCCACGGGTGTGGCTCAGGGACTCTATAGCGCCACCTAGCGCGGTTTCTGTTGTGTTTGACACATACATGCACGAAAATGAACCAAATTTGGTGGACATGTGTGTTGTATGAATCTGAACAAGTTTTGCATTTAAACTATATAGTGAATCTTATAAGAATTTGAGTTATGATTATGATTATGATTTTTGCACATCACATATTTTGAAACACTTCTCCTAGACGGTTTATCGAAATCATGTCATATAAGCACTAAAATGATCTTGAGGGGTTGCCCGAGAGGAATTGCGACCAGATTTTTTAATTTTTGAAGTATATTGAAATGGCGAAGGTTTGAATTATGGCGTTTTATTAAGAAACAGGAAGTTGGTGTTATAGGCAGAAGAAAGGCTATGAATTGGATGTAATTTGGCAGCTACATGTGGAATTGCTTCTGCTAGTCAGAGACAGAGCTCTGGCCTAAGGTGTGGCTTTGGGACTCTATAGCGCCACCTAGCAGCATGTTATCTGTTGTGGTTGACACAAACATTCATGAAAATGAACCAAATTTGGTGGACTTGTGTGTTATTGTTATGGCTAGTCAGAGACAGAGCTTTGGTCTAGGGTGTGGCGTAGGGACTCTATAGCGCCACCTAGTGCGTTGTCTGTTGTGGTTGACACATACATTCACGAAAATGAACCAAATTTGGTGGACTTGTGTGTTATTGCTATGGCTAGTCAGAGACAGTGCTTTGGCCTAGGGTGTGGCGTAGGGACTCTATAGCGCCACCTAGTGGGTTGTCTGTTGTGGTTGACACATACATTCACGAAAATGAACCAAATTTGGTGGGCTTGTGTGTTATTGCTATCGGTAGTCAGAGACTGAGCTCTGGCCTAGGGTGTGGCTTAAGGACTCTATAGCGCCACCTAGCGCATTGTCTGTTGTGGTTGACACAAACATTCACGAAAATTAACCAAATTTGGTGGGCTCGTGTGTTATTGCTTTTGCTAGTCAGAGACAGAGCTCTGGCCTAGGGTGTGGCTGAAGGACTCTATAGCGCCACCTAGCACATTGTCTGTTGTGGTTGACACAAACATTCACAAAAATTAACTAAATTTGGTGGGCTTGTGTGTTATTGCTGCCGCTAGTCAAAGACAGAGCTCTGGCCGAGGGTGTGGCTTAAGGAATCTATAGCGCCATCTAGCGCATTGTCGTTTGTGGTTGACACGTACATTCACGAAAATGAACCAAATTTGGTGGGCATGTGTTTTGCTATAACTATTCAGAGACAGAGCTCTGGCCTCGGGTGTGACTTAGGGACTCTATAGCGCCACCTAGTGTGTTACCTGTTGTGGTTGACATATACATTCACGAAAATGACTCAAATTTGGTGAGCTTGTGTTTTATTACTGCCGCAAGTCAGAAACAGAGCTCTGGCCTAGGGTGTGGCTTAGGGACTCTATAGCGCCACCTAGCGCATTGTCTGTCATGGTCGATACATTCACGAAAATGAACCACATTAGATCGGCATGTCTGTTATTGCTACTGCTAGTCAGGGATAGAGCTCTGGCCTAGGGTGAGGCTTAGGTACTCTATAGCGCCACCTAGCACATTGTCTATTATTGTTGATACATACATTCACGACAATTAGGTATGCTTGTGTGTTATTGCTGCCACTAGTCAGAGACAGAGCTCTGGCCTTGGGTGTGGTTTTGGGACTCTATAGCGCCACCTAGCATGTTGTCTGTTGTGGTTGACACATACATTGATGAAAATTAACATAATTTGGTGGGCATGTGTGTTGCTCATGCAAATGCCCACCAACAAGTACGTGTTGCTTTGTTAGATTCCGCAAATGTCACGGGTCCGCACCGCAGGTGCTCGGGCCCGCCATCGCCGCTTGCGGTTATATTTAGGGCCCGAGCACCGAGGTGCGGCCGCTGTAGCAGCGGCTGCACCGAAAATGGCCCAAATTTGGTGGACATGTGTGTTATGTTAATCTAAACAACTTTCACATTTAAACTACATAGTGAATCTTACAAGAATTTGAGTTATGATTATGATTATGATTTTTGCACATCATGTATTTTGAAACACTTCTCCTAGACGGTTTATCTAAATCATGTCATATCAGCACTAAAATGATCTTGAGGGGTTGCTCAAGAGGAATTGCGACCAGATTTTTGAATTTTCGAAGTATATTGAAATGGCGAAGGTTTGAATTATGGCGTCTTATTACAAAACAGGAAGTTGGTGTTATAGGCAGAAAAAAGGTTATAAATTGGATGTAATTTGGCAGCTACATGTGGAATTGCTTCTGCTAGTCAGGGACAGAGCTCTGGCCTAAGGTGTGGCTTCGGGACTCTATAGCGCCACCTAGCAGCACGTTATCTGTTGTGGTTGATACAAACATTCACGAAACTGAATCAAATTTGGTGGACTTGTGTGTTATTGCTATCGCTAGTCAGAGACAGATCTTTGGCCTAGGGTGTGGCTTAGGGACTCTATAGCGCCACCTAGCGCATTGTCTGTTGTGGTTGAAACAGACATTCACAAAAATTAACCAAATTTGGTGGGCACATGTGTTATTGCCATCGCTATTCAGAGACAGAGCTCTGAATGAGGGTGTGGCTTAGGGACTCTAAAGCGCCACCTAGTTTGTTACCTGTTGGGGTTGACATATACATTCACGAAAATTAATCAAATTTGCTGAGCTTGTGTGTTATTACTGCCGCTAGTGAAAAACAGCTCTGGCCTAGGGTGTGGCTTAGGGACTCTATATCGCCACCTAGCGCATTGTCTGTTGTGGTTGATACATCCACTACTCTTAGACGGTTTGTCGAAATTGTGTCATATGGGCAGCAAAATGATCTGGAGGGGTTGCTCAAGAGAAATTGCGAACAGATTTTTGAATTTTTGAAGCATATTGAAATGGCAAAGATTTGAATTATGGCGACTTATTAAAGAAACAGGAAGTTTGTGTTATAGGCAGAAAACAGGTAATAATTTGGATTTGATTTGGCAGCTACATGTGGATTTGCTACTGCTAGTCAGAGACAGGGCTTTGACCTAAGGTGTGGCTTCGGGACTCTATAGCGCCACCTAGCAGCGAGTTGTCCGTCGTGGTTGACACAAACATTCACGAAAATTAACCAAACTTGGTAGGCTTGTGTGTTTTTGCTATTGCTAGTCAGAGACAGAGCTCTGGCCTAGGGTGTGGCTTCGGGACTCTATAGCGCCACCTAGCAGCGAGTTGTCCGTCGTGGTTGACACAAACATTCACGAAAATTAACCAAACTTGGTGGGCTTGTGTGTTTTTGCTATTGCTAGTCAGAGACAGAGCTCTGGCCTAGGGTGTGGCTTCGGGACTCTATAGCGCCACCTAGCAGCGAGTTGTCCGTCGTGGTTGACACAAACATTCACGAAAATTAACCAAACTTGGTGGGCTTGTGTGTTTTTGCTATTGCTAGTCAGAGACAGAGCTTTGGCCTAGGGTGTGGCTTCGGGACTCTATAGCGCCACCTAGCAGCGAGTTGTCCGTCGTGGTTGACACAAACATTCACGAAAATTAACCAAACTTGGTGGGCTTGTGTGTTTTTGCTATTGCTAGTCAGAGACAGAGCTCTGGCCTAGGGTGTGGCTTCGGGACTCTATAGCGCCACCTAGCAGATTGTGTGCTGTGGTTGACGCGTACATTCATGAAAATAAACCAAATTTGGTGGTTTTGTGTGTTATTGCTGCCGCTACTGAAAGATAGAGCTCTGGCCTAGGGTGTGGCTTAAGGACTCTACAGCGCCACCTAGTGTGTTGTCTGTTGTGGTTGACGTGTACATTTATGAAAATGAACCAAATTTAGTGGACTTCTTTCATATTGCTATCGCTAGTCAGAGAAGGAGCTCAGGCCTAGGGTGTGGCGTAGTGACTCTATAGCGCCACCTAGCACATTGTCTATTATGGTTGACACATTCACGAAAATGAACCACATTTGGTGGGCATGTGTGCTATTGATACTGCTTGTCAGGGATAGAGCTCTGGCCTAGGGTGAGGCTTAGGGACTCTATAGCGCCACCTAGTACATTGTCTATTATTGTTGACACATACATACACGACAATTAGGTACGCTTGTGTGTTATTGCTGCCACTAGTCAGAGACAGAGCTTTGGCCTTGGGTGTGGCTTTGGGACTCTATAGCGCCACCTAGCTTGTTGTCTGTTGTGGTTGACGCATACATTGATGAAAATTAACCAAATTTGGTGGGCATGTGTGTTGCTCATGCACATGCCCACCAACAAGTACGCGTTGCTTTGTTAGATTCCGCAAATGTCACAGGTCCGCACCGCAGGTGCTCGGGCCCGCCATCGCCGCTTGCGGCTATATTCTGAAGATTGAAACCAGAACGGCGCGAAACTGTCTCGTTTTGGACACTGTCCGTGGTAAGTGACATTAATTTTTAACTTTCCCTCCTATTCAAAGTAAATTATTATGAGTGTAAATGATCTCAGGCATAATCCTAACAGTTTAACTGTCAACCAACCATAAGCTACCAAGAATAGTAAACGGCTTGACATGATTGACCAAGAAAGCTATCGGTAAGTTTACGTTATGTTAGTCAGTTTTGATTAGCCTAACGTTGTAGTTGGGCTAATAAATGTGAACGTCAATATTGGTGGTTATAGATACCTTTAAGTTAGCTATTAGGAATACTTCCAAAATTTGGTTTGGAATGCAAAATACCTCCGTAAGCATGCTTAAGAAACTGAATCTAGCGAAGTAGCGATAGGTAAATTCGTTGCATCCGTTGCATAGTTAAGAGGGGTACACACATAAAAATGTCATAAATCTTAACCGATTATTTATCTGTGAGAGACCTCACACATGAAGATAAAAAATCTTTGATTGAACAGTTTTGATCGTGTTGTGTGTGGTGTGCTCCGACGTTCCAAATACAGCACACCACCACTGATCTATAAAGATTCTTTATAGATCAGTGCACACCACAGACATAAAGATTTGTCTTCCGACGGCGCACTAGAATTTTGTACCTCAAGCCAGAAATCTCGCGTGATCAAACTACTTAGCCCTTTTTACACTGGAAGACGCACAGAGTCCGCGGGAAGAGACGTCTTTTGGTCGTATGCATCCAATTGTGCCTGTCAGCCTCTTACAGGACTTCACGATTGCGGTACTAATTGGATGAACTAAAACGGCATAGCTTTGCTAAAGTCTCTATTATCTTGTACTTGCGTGCAGACAGTAGCCTAGCTTATACATTCTTAGGCTACTCCCTAAATTAGTCTATCCTCCTCAGAGGCAAATTTTTTTTTTTTTTTTTACCTATTTTACGCATAGCCTAAACGAAATGAATGGCTACGTGTTGACACTTTTGATTTGTCCCTTCCCTTCCTAGTCTTGCATAATCAACCCTGTGCCGTGTTTCCATAATGTATGTTTGGGAGAAAACCTCGGGAGCTTTTCCAGGAACCTGCTTTCACGCAGTCCTCCGCATTAGAATTGGAGGACCCTGGTCGAACTCGCCAGCCTCTAGAAGTTTACTGTATATCCACGCGCACATATTCAAGATTCAAGATTAAATTTATTGTCATTCTCTCATGCACACCTGTACACAAAGAAAATGAGATACCGTCCCCCTTAGCATTTGGTCAGTACACACATAAAAGATGTGTCTTTGAGCCGGAGAGATTACGCACGCAGGCGCGCAACTGGGTGTTTTTTTTTACTCGGCTATCTACTGTATATGGTTATCAGCACTCAATGTGACGCTAAATCACTAACTCAATACTCAACATGGATATCGCAAGTTCTTTTAAACAACGAAAGGAGAAAGATTGGACGATGGAGGCAGGAAAGCTAGAGGAGTTCATGCAGAGGGGCAATAACAAGGTAGACAATTTGTGTGCTTGTCGGAACTTTAGACTAGCATTACAACTGTTTAAAACCAGACGTTAAGGGTAGGCCTACGCTTGAACAAAATTTAACATAACTTACCAGTAGCCTAACTTAGCTGTGTAACGTTGTCCAAGTGAGTAGATCACTGTTAGACGTTTTGGTTGTATTATTGCATGTGGATGTTGTTATGCTATATAGGCAGTTTTTTTTGCTGACCAATGCACGAACCTAAAACCGAGAAACGGACAAATACTGTACAATATCAATAACATATTTTTGATATTGTAGATGGGTGTGCATACCAAAGCATTAATTCCTGCAGGCGCCCTGCATGGTTACGGTTTCTTCCACTCATGCAGCGATTTGTGTGATAGAGTCAAACAGCTAACTTGCCTGATCTTCAGCTTCAAGTTAAAATATAGCCGCAAGCGGCGATGGCGGGTCCGAGCACCTGCGGTGCGGACCCGTGACATTTGCGGAATCTAACAAAGCTACACGTACTTGTTGGTGGGCATGTGCATGAGCAACACACATGCCCACCAAATTTGGTTAATTTTCATCAATGTATGTGTCAACCACAACAGACGACAAGCTAGGTGGCGCTATAGAGTCCCAAAGCCACACACAAGGCCAGAACTCTGTCTATGACTAGTGGCAGCAATAATACACAAGCGTACCTAATTGCCGTGAATGTATGTGTCAACAATAATAGACAATGTGCTAGGTGGCACTATAGAGTCTCTAAGCCACACTCTAGGCCAGAGCTCTATCCCTGACTAGCAGTAGTAATAACACACATGCCCACCAAATGTGGTTCATTTTCGTGAATGTATCAACCACAACAGACAATGCGCTAGGTTTTGCTATAGAGTCCCTAAGCCACACCCTAGGCCAGAGCTCTGTTTCTGACTTGCGGCAGTAATAACACACAAGCTCACCAAATTTGGTTCATTTTCGTGAATGTACATGTCAACCACAACAGACAACGCACTAGGTGGCGCTATAGAGTCCCTAAGCCACACCCTAGGCCAGAGCTCTGTCTCTGACTAGAGATAGCAATAACACACAAGCCCACCAAATTTGGTTCATTTTTGTGAATGTATGTGTCAACCACAACAGACAATGCACTAGGTGGCGCTATAGAGTCCCTACACCACACCCTAGGCCAAAGCTCTGTCTCTGACTAGCCATAGCAATAACACACAAGCCCACCAAATTTGGTTCATTTTCGTGAATGTATGTGTCAACCACAACAGACAACCCACTAGGTGGCGCTATAGAGTCCCTACGCCACACCCTAGGCCAAAGCACTGTCTCTGACTAGCCATAGCAATAACACACAAGTCCACCAAATTTGGTTCATTTTCGTGAATGTATGTGTCAACCACAACAGACAACGCACTAGGTGGCGCTATAGAGTCCCTACGCCACACCCTAGACCAAAGCTCTGTCTCTGACTAGCCATAACAATAACACACAAGTCCACCAAATTTGGTTCATTTTCATGAATGTTTGTGTCAACCACAACAGATAACGTGCTGCTAGGTGGCGCTATAGAGTCCCAAAGCCACACCTTAGGCCAGAGCTCTGTCTCTGACTAGCAGAAGCAATTCACATGTAGCTGCCAAATTACATCCAATTCATAACCTTTTTTCTGCCTATAACACCAACTTCCTGTTTCTTAATAAAACGCCATAATTCAAACCTTCGCCATTTCAATATACTTCAAAAATTCAAAAATCTGGTCGCAATTCCTCTCGGGCAACCCCTCAAGATCATTTTAGTGCTGATATGACATGATTTCGATAAACCGTCTAGGAAAGTGTTTCAAAATACATGATGTGCAAAAATCATAATCATAATCATAACTCAAATTCTTGTAAGATTCACTATGTAGATTAAATGTGAAAGTTGTTCAGATTAACATAACACACATGTCCACCAAATTTGGTACATTTTCGTGTATGTATGTGTCAACCACAACAGACAATGCACTAGGTGGCGCTATACTGTCCCTGAGCCACACCCTAGGCCAAAGCTCTGTCTCTGAGTTTCGATTTCAATTCTACAAATGGCTGCCAAGTTACAAGTTTTAGAGCATGCTAAGTTGGTGAAAAAAGGCCAAACAGGTAAGACGGAAAAAAGAATAATAATAATAATAATAATAATAATAATAATAATAATAATCTGAGCGAAAACAATAGGGCCTTGCACCTACGGTGCAGCCGCTGCTACAGCGGCCGCACCTCGGTGCTCGGGCCCTAATTACCATCGCAATTCTAACTACTGTAGTAGCCTAGGCTAGAAGCCTATTTTTAGCGGACATTCATTCATCCAGTATAGGCCTGCCTACCTCAACTTAACAAGTGGAAGATGACAAGCACATTTCTTTTAAACCCAGCAAGGCAGATATTACAGCTAAATTCAAGCTAGAACAAGTTGAGTTTACACCTCCAGTTATAACCTACTAGCCTACTAACTACAAGAAGTGAAGAGGAGCGAGTGTAAACCAGACAGTATAACACATGCGGACCAAATGGATACACGCTGTGCGTGCTCGGCTGCCCCCGGAACACACCACACACTACAGGATTTTCAGTCGCAAATATTGAACATGTTTAATATTTACGATTATCGGCGCCGACCGTTTTCCGTTGCGTCATAAAGGCTATTATCGGGAGCATTTGACTCTTAGCACACCACACACTACAAGAGAATCTCATAAGATAATCTTAAGATCTTAAGATAATCGGCCGTTGTCTGTCTTTGGTTGGAAGGGGGGAAATCGGGGCTAAATCAGCCCGATTATCTTTATGTGTGTGCCCCTCTTTATCTATCCAGACATTGAACAGAGGGGTAGCTCTGTGTATGTGTGTGTGTGTGTGTGTGTGTGTGTGTGTGTGTGTGTGTGTGTGTGTGTGTGTGTGTGTGTGTGTGAGAGAGAGAGAGAGAGAGAGAGAGAGAGAGAGAGAGAGTACCAGGGGTGGGTTGTGTGTAAATCTGATCAATTTAATATACAAATTCTAAGCTTAGTCTGTTTTGAATTGGGGCTGTTTTTTTCTGTGGTTATTGATGCAATTATTTTGTTTTTTGTTGTTTTAACATTATGCATTCATTACTGTGGCTTATTTGTGAACCTCTGAATCCAGGCAGCACGGACCAGAGACCTGCTTCTTTGGATGAAGCTTTGTGGTGGCGTTGGAAGACAGGAGATATGTACGTTGGGAAGTTGTACAATAGAATCTGTTCTACTTAAGATGAAATCAACTTTCATCTGTATTCAGAACTTTTTTGATGTTCCATTTCTAGGGTTTGCGTCATCCACTATGTCGGCAAAGAACAGGATCGGGGAATGACTACATGGCCAACTGCATCTCGTGGAAGTTGTTCTGAAGATGCGATGCGTGAAGGAAGGAAGTCCACAAGCATGTGTGCTTCAGGTGTGTAAATGTGTTGACATACAGTATCTCTTGCTCTTGGTAATTGTTCAATTGTTCAGTCATCATTATCATTAATCACAGGAACAACCACACCACAATTTTATATGGAATTATAGATCCCTTAATTAATATAGAAAATAGCTGCCAGGAGTGTTACCAAGATGACTGCAGAGTGGCTAGACTGTATAAGGATGTGTCAGACAATAAATACATTTTGTTTTCTTTTGAAATTTCATGCATTTCGGCTGGCTGAATGGGAATAACTCTTTGACCAACCCCCAACTGAAAGAGCTGAGCGAAGTGGCTATCAGTAAGTCTATTTGTGGGGACAGACTTACTCTGACAGATGACATCTTACAAATGATGCTGTAGATCTCATTATGATCTTGCAATATGTATTCTTTTATAACTAAATGCAGTTTGGAGATACTCCCCAGCTGCTGGTGATGATGCAACATGTGGAGGCAATAACTAAGCAGCAACAGAAAGATAAGGCACTTTGAGTGTGTGTGTGTGTGTGTGTGTGTGTGTGTGTGTGTGTGTGTGTGTGTGTGTGTGTGTGTGTGTGTGTGTGGGTGGTAGCTGGCTAGGTTATGGTACATGGTAACCCACAGCCCACCCCGCTACTGACATTGAAATTACTCTTTTAGAGAGAGAGAGAGAGAGAGAGTGATAGAGACAGAATATTTCTGTAAATGTTTGACCATGTTTATTATTTAAAAAAAACATTATTTATAGAATGTTCATTTGTTTAACTTAATCTGTTAAATTGTGTAGAATTGGTAATAAAGTAACTTTTTAAGCTTGGATTTTTGTTCTAATGTTTGAATTAATTTAGATTTTACTTGCAAAGGTTGTATTTGTTAGAATTATTAATAAAAGTAACTTGTGCTTGAATCACTAGTTCTGCATTTGTGATTATTCTGGTAGTGCTTTTGGTACTAAGCCGACATTCAGCCAACACTCAGTGAAATCCGTTTTACAGTGCTCGGGCCACAATCGGGCTGGGGACCAAGCCGACATTCAGCAACACTCATTAAAATCCGTTTTACAGTGCTCGGGCCACATTCGGGCCGGGGACCAAGCCGACATACAGCCAACACTCAATGAAATCCGTTTTACAGTGTGTGAGCCAGACCTGGGCCAACACAATGCATGACAGTCATTTCACGGTGTGTGGGCCAGACCTGGGCCAACAGAAACAATAAGAGTCATTTTACAGTGTGTGGGCCAGACCTGGGCCAACACAAACAATAAGACTAATTTCACAGTGTGTGGGCCAGACCTGGGCCAGAGCAAATTCAAAGTGTCGGTTACCAGTGATCGGGCCATCTCTGGGCCGGGGACCAAGCCAGAAGTGGGCCAACACCCACACTACCCTGAGGCAAGGTATAGGGCCAGAGGTGGGCCGAGGAAATTTTGCTATCTGGGTGGTGACGTGCATCGTTTGAGATGAGAGATGTAGTCCACTGGACGGATTCACACAAAACTAACATAACTTTTAAAGTCTATTGAATAACAGTACCTGATTGACGTGAAAAAATATCTTTTAAATTCCCACACATCATATGTGAAATCCATAGTAGGCTACAATTCGAACGGGACCAAAAGATAATAATTATCTCTCCATTGACTCCCATTCATTTTTTTTCGCGATTTAGGTCCAATAGTTCGGAAGTAGATGCGCGTCACTTAGGTTCCCTATAGCCTACTGTATGTGACAATAAAGAACTTGAACTTGAACTTGCATTTGCTTAATATGTGCATGTCTATTAGTTCAGGTAACATTTAATTCATATGCATTTTTAAAAATGAATTTATGATAAATAATGTTTGAGATATTCATGACCAGTGTTGGTCATCTTACTTTAAAAAAGTAATTAGTTACCGTTACAAATTACTTATGCCAAAAAGTAACTGAGTTAGTAACTCAGTTACCACACTGTAAAAGTAATTAGTTACTCAGCAAAGTAACTGACGTTAATTTTTATGTTCTATAACATCGTTAACGTCAAACATATTTATTATAGCCTATAACTGATTGAAGAATAAAACCAATTATTCGGTACAATTAGAACGTGCGCATGGCATCCGCCCACCCAGCCCAGGCCCGGGGTGGCTATCGGGAGATGCGGGAGGATTCCCGGTGGGCCGTTAACGTTTTGGGCCGGTCTGATCATTGTGAGCTTAAATATATTGTTTCTGACGATTTGTTGCGCTCTCGTGGCACTTCAGCAGCCAGGGCTGCGCGGTCGCGGTCGCCCCTTACTCGCAGTTTCCCAAATATTAACAAAGTAGCACTCACAAAACTGTTCGGTAGTCGCAGCAAGTCTATATTTGCAATCTACAGGAGTAAATTAACAACCCCTTCTCCAGTTGAACGGCCCTGACGTTGGCTATGCAGCAGAGACGTGTAATAGGCTAATAATTAATTTTACTGTAAGGTAACCCCCGATATCAAAAGCCCTCAAAAATAAAATAGGCTATCTTTAAAATGTATAGGGTCCTCCTTTGAAGATAACGTTCAGTTTCAGTGAAGTAGCCCTGTCAAGAAACTATAGAAATCCGACAGACAGAGAAAGTGCACATTTACTTGTCACTAGTATGCCTATAAGCTATCGTGGGAAGTTCGCTACGTGCAAATGAAATGGCTTGGATTTGGTGAGTAGCCTATTCAAGTCTTTTTTCCCCTCCTGAAGTTGGAAGTGTCCCAGCTAACAATTTCTGGTTAGGAGAACGTTTTTAGAACGTTTTTTTCCTGGTTAGGAAAACGTTGCCTGAAAGTTGCGAAAGTTGCCACAAGGTTCCCCAGGAAAGTTTTCTTGACGAAAATACAACGTTTTTTTCTGGTTGTTTATTTTGGTTAGCAGAACGTTCTCCTACCCTTTAGGGAACTTTACTATATTTGGTTGCATTAACGTTCCCCTAACCTCCCAGCAACAAAGTGTAAAGGGGGAAAAAATATGTAGAATTATCGCGACATCGAGGCATGGCTCCGCTGTACACTCGCCGTCTGCGGCGACAGCCTATCTGCAACCTGGGAGAGCGAACGTCTCTGATGACTACGGCAATGACATTATAGGTTATCACACGCATGTAAATTCACTTACCATTAGCTGCTTGCTGAACTGCGACGAATACGGCTTGTTACCATTTTTAAGTGTCAGCTAAGTATTTAAATGCGGTTAGGTCTAATACTTTCTTGTCTACGGTGTCTTTTCCTATAATAAACGATTAGTCAGATCAAAACATAAGCAGAGCAGGCGCTAGCCTAACACACTGTTTCAACATTCAAAACAGGCTGTTTTTATTGCATCGTATGCCATTAAAAGTCCTCGGTTCAGAATTATGATGGATTTTGGTTTATTTTGTTTTAAATTGGGACTGGGAATTGTGGGATAGGCTGAGTGAACAGCACAGTAACATAGCTATAACTTGGACTACGTGTTAATATAAAACAAATTCTCCCCCGAACATTGTGCTGTTTAAGATGCAGTCTCAACGTTTGAGAAAGAATTCATTGGAGTCCTCATCATCATTTTCATAACAAATAAAGCTTTAAAAACATGAATGCATTTCAGGTGCCATTCTAATCGATTATGGATTAATCCAAAACTATTCGTCAGATTAGTTAGCATGAAATCGTTGTGTGCCTGCCTGGGACTATGGCTAGCTAGCTCTTCCACCCGGTTTAGCCTGTACAGTGTTTTTTAAAAGCCTGTTGGACTTAATGGAACAAGTGCATGTGAAGAATGTGATCGCTACCATACAGCCAGCCTACGTGAGTAACTTTATCTCTGTGTTATCCAAATGTCTTAAAGTTAGCGAGGTTGAGTCTGCTAAAACACCAACACCCCACTCACGGACGCGAGATGGAAGTTTCTCAACCTAGCTTCGCTGGCCCCTTTAGCTGACGGGCTGGCTGGTCGGCCGAATATCAATCCAACAGAGGGGGGAAGAATAGAATAGGGCTATATGTCGATTTTGCAACAAATTATTCCGACTTTGCAGTGTGGCTGCTGGCCGTGTTCAATTGGAAACTCGTAGAAACTCTGGGGCGATTTTCATCAATCAACCCCACGCACATAACCAGAGAATACCGATATGGTTATACAAATAAGATACCTAAAAACAACTAAGTAGCAACGTTGTGTGAAAAGAGAAATGCAACCAGAATATAACGTTTTTTTCTTTAGTTGTAATAACGTTCGGGAAACTTTGATAACCTGGAGCTAACGTTCTCTCCAGGGTATTAGAAGGTTACTGATAAACTAACCACAGGAGAACCAGCGGCTAACGTTATTTGCTTGCTGGGATTCAACCAGAATATAACGTTTTTTTCTTTAGTTGTAAAAACGTTAGGGGAACGTTATTTGTTTTGACAACCTGGAGATAACGTTCTCTAAACGTTATTAGTAGGTTGCTGAAAAACGAACCATAGGGGAACCAAAAGCTAACGTTAGTGAAAGTTAGCAGAACGTTAATTGTTTGCTGGGGTGCCTTTAATGAAATTATTTCCATATTCCACTCTGATGTACAGTATCTTGGTAGCTATGCCTAGTCTGTCAAGGCCAAGGGTGATTAGGCTAATATACATAATATATAGCTCAGGGGAGGGTATTCCATATATGATCCTATCCAGTGAACTCGCTTCATTCAGCCAAATTGTAGTAACGCGACGCTTTAAATTCTCAGTAACGATAACGGCGTTGCAACGATGAGAAAAGTAATTAATTAGATTACTTCGTTACTGACAAAGTAGCGCCGTTAGTAACGGCGTTATACTTAAACGCCGTTACTACCAACACTGTTCATGACACAACATCTAAAAACTAGTTTCGAACAACACCAAAACACAGATTTTGTACCACAAAACACCAATAAAATGTGTTAAAATCATTAGTATGAGCAACCAAAAATTCTATTGGTTTTGTTTACTAATAAGTGGTGCCAAAATGTTGCCTATAATTAGTTTACACTAAACGACAAAAGTATTAGGCTACAGTCTACTTGATCAATTCTAAAGTTGTAGTAGGCTACATTTTCTTCCTGAAATCCATCTGGAAATCCTACGCCTGTTGGATCAGGGTAGCCTATTATGTATTTTTTTGTTTTTTTTAATCAAAGTTATCCAAATCCTGCTGAAAAGTTTTTCAACAGCCAAGCTATGTTCAATGCGGCAAACTGAGCGAAACCAGGTAATATGACCCCTGACATGTGACTGGATAGCCTACCTACAGGGTGTGGCACAGTTTCTGTCAATAGTAGGCTACTGCCATTTTTTCCAAAGTATAGGTGATCACCTGAAGGCGGAAGAGCATCTCCAACAATGGCAGCCTTAAGCCTCGCTAAACTCTTGATATTTTTATGGTGTGCATTTAACACAGCTTCACAAACAGGTAGGCAAATTATGTGATGTTCTTAATTCGATGTATCTGTCATGTTGGACTAGTTTATCTTTCAGGTAAGTAGTCTACATCAGATTGGGAATAGGCATGGTCATAGTTATTTCATGAACGTAAACAAAATTAAGCGTTGAAGCGTTAAATTAAGCGTTGTACGTTGGTGAGTAGAATTAAACGAGAAGCCTACCATGAACGTTCATTGATATTAACGGATAGCCTAACTTATTTAACAGTTTAGCTTTAACCGTGCAAATAACAAGTTTCGGTGCGGGCTTATGTGGGCAGAAAACCAAAAACCTGCTTATCCGGTCTTGCGCCATAGCATCAGAAAAGTAGGCTAGCCTACTTGTGCGTTGCAGTAAAGCTGATCATGTTTTGTTTGTCTGTCGCAGCTTAATGATGGATACATGTATATCGTAGCCTACTCGTGAACTGTCCGGTTTTCATTTTATGTCTATTCTATGTGAAGCTAGGCTACCTAATAATTTCATTGTCTTTCAAAATGTTGACAATTCGGCACCATGGGTATTAAAGCCTATACGCAAAGCAAATACGGTCCTAGTCTAAGGCTACTGTTACGAATAGGTAAGCCATCATGAATATTGTGGATAGCCTGACAGGGGGCATGCATAGGCTATTACTGAAATGTCCTGTTTAGCAGTAAGCTAGACTAGTGGTTAACATAGCCCTGGCTAACATCAGGATGAGAAGGAAACTATTAAGCAGCAGTCTGTTTGCGGTTGTTCTGTAAGGCAAACGCAAACGGATCATACATTTCAGATCCAACTAACTGAGTGGACATGCCATTATCTCTGCATGGCTGCAGTAGGCATGCTGTGGCCTACTGGTTAGGGCTTCGTAACCGGAGGGTTGCCGGTTCGATCCCCGACCAGTCCACGGCTGAAGTGCCCTAAGGCAGTGGTTTTCAAAGTGGGGGCCGCCAGGGGGCGCTAGGGGGGCCGCAGCAAGTTGGATGAAAATATATTGTACAAGCAAAAAAAAAAATCATAAAATATTTATATTATTGTATTGATATGAAATACCATTATAATAATTTGTTGTACACCGTTTAGGGTTGTAACGATTACAGTGTAAAGGTAAACCATGATAAAAATGTTGACGTTAACAATTACTTTTCAAACCCTATAATTATTATCGCGGTTGATAACCACGGTCTGGAAACCGTGTGTTAAATTGCGTCCAGCGTCATCTGAGCCTGCTTTTGATATAGGCCTGTTAGGCTACTATGAAGCAAAATTGGTACCCTACTGATTCTGTTGTCTAATTTGATGGATTTAACCACGATTCGGATTTAGGCTACACCTTTTAAAAGGCGGAACATTTTCACCGTAAACGTGCGCTGTGGCTGTCATATAGCCACTCGGCGTCTTTTTATGTACATAATTATGTACATTCATATTAAATCCATTCTAACGTTATCAGGAGAATACGTAACGTTTTATTTTGAGCACTGGTTGTCACTCATTGGATACATAAAACAGATACCAAACTCAAAGTCATGATAGAGGCACCCAGCCAATTAATGACCAAGGAAAAAGTGAACGGGACAACACACAATACCATGCTACTCCTAAGTCATAGATTTTAACATTGCAAGACACTTATCTTTTCTATGACACCAGAAATATTTTCTTTACCTGGTTCGTTTTTGAACATTCATTTTATGTAATGAAAACATATATCCTTGAACTATGCGTGACTACTTTCCAAAAACCGAATGAAACCTAATTACGTTCACAAACTTTTTAAAGTGACAGGCACTCAATTAGACCTACACACCACCCCTGTGATATCATTAAAGACAAGTGCAATCAATGTGAAGTACTCAAATTACTGAATATTTTTAGCTTTAAGTAATTATGCAGATCTCAAAATACTATAATGTTAACAAAATATATAAAGTTTATGAATTCAAAATATGAAATAGAAACCAGACAAGCCATTTTCTGTGTGTGTGGAGGGTTGAACAGAGACTGCTGTGCATGATCTGTATCCCGCTTAAGGCAATAAGGTTTTGCCTATATATTTTTGTAATGTAATAAACACAGTCACACTTTTTTTAAAACTATTTCAGCTTGTGTGTGCCTATCAGTGCTTTTTTTTAAATACCTTGAAACGTCTAAAACCATTGCATCCCTAAATAGTGCAAAGCCTATAAAATAAATAGATTTTCACCTATATAGGCCTATTTTATTAACTTATTTCTACATTTGCCGTATCGTTGATGGGTTAAGTACAACATCATGCAAAAGGGCTTGGCCACAATCTAGTGGTATTTGGGGGGCCTTGTCATGGGAAAGTTTGGGAACCCCTGCCCTAAGGCACCTAACCCCTCACTGCTCCCCGAGCGCCGCTGTTTGGGCAGGCAGCTCTGGGTTAGTGTGTGATTCACCTCACTGTGTGCTCACTGTGTGCTGTGTGTGTTCACTAATTCGGTAAAATTGGGTTAAATGCAGAGAAACGAATTTCCCTCACAGGATCAATAAAGTATTCTATTCTATTCTAAAAAGCTCTATATTTGTCTCATCTGACCAAAGCACACGGTTTTTGTTAATGTTGGGACTACTTTCAGAACTCTCACCGATAGGCTAGTTTGTTGCAGAACCATTGATTCCCAAGCTAACGTTACAGTGCAAATTTCAAAATGTACAAATTGTTTTTAGAGTTTTAAAAATGTGACCCCCTAAGACCCAAGTTTGGGACTACATACTTTTAATACACATTGTGTTATTTGTAAGGTAAATTTGAGTCAAAGTAATACAGTACATTGAGTCAAAGTAATTTGTCTCTTAATCCAAATTCAGTGACATTACATCTTTTTTTCATAAATCTGTATTTCAGTTGCACAAAAAGGAAGAGGATTTATTGGAACTGAGGTGGAAAACACAGACCGTGTCAAAGTGGATCAAGCAACGACACAAATTCTTAAAAGCAGTCTTACCACAGTCTTCCTCCCCATTATCTACATAGTTGTCTTTAGTGTGGGTTTGCCAGCCAACCTCATGGCTCTCTGGGTCTTCCTCTTCAGAACAAAGAAGAAGCACCCAGCCTCCATCTACATGGCCAACCTGGCTCTGTCAGATCTGCTGTTTGTCATCTGGATTCCACTGAAGATTGCTTACCACTTCAATGGGAACAACTGGATTTATGGAGAGGGGTTGTGCAAAGTGTTGATTGGCTTCTTTTATGGTAACATGTATTGTTCAATTCTCTTTATTGCCTGTCTGAGTGTTCAGAGGTACTGGGTAGTAGCACACCCATTTTCACAAGTGAAGAAGAATAACCGTGTGGCAATACTTATTTCCCTTTTCATCTGGTTCTTCATTTGGACCAGCACCACCCCACTCTACCTCTACCAACAAACAGTCAAGCTCAATGACCCTGAGATCACCACGTGCCATGATGTTAGTAGCATTAACCCAAATAAGGTATTTGAGTCTATCCAGTATTCATACTATTACTTCATGACAATGGCTGTTGTGGTTTTCCTGCTACCCACTGTGGTGATTATAGTAGCTTACTTCATGCTACTTCGTGCAGTTGGTAACTCAATGACGGAAGGCAATGCTGGAAAGAATCGTAGGAAGGCTGTAGTGCTGATCATAACAGTGTTGGCTGTGTTCCTTGTGTCTTTCATCCCGAGCAATATCATGCTGGTGGTGCACTACTCCCTTTTAAGCAATGGGATAGAAAACAATGCCTATGGTTTCTACATCACTACACTATGCATGGCAAGCTTTAACAGCTGCTTAGACCCATTCATCTACTACTATGTATCGGAGGACTTCAGAGCACATGTGAAGAACATGCTTCTCTGTCGCAGTAACAGGACTGTAGAGAGAATGAGGGTTTCCTTTAGCTCTATGAAGTACTCAACAAAAACAAAGACATACATGTCTGATAACTCCAACACACAGACCAGTTCTTGCTAATTCAAAACAATCAAATGTACAATCACATGTGATGCATAGACGGAAGATTTAAAAGCGGCATATTTTATGGATAAGTAATTGTTGGATTGTTACCACCTGCCAAACTATATTGTTTTGAATAAAAACATCTGTCGTCCTTTGTGTTTTTAAGCGGCTGTCCCTCAGTCTTCCAAGTTCACAAATGTTAATCTTAAAATCTGATTATTACTGTTTCACTGCTGTTTTTCGTTCATTATCACCTTTTTTTTTAAGTGTAGTATAACACATTATGTGTTTTACTATAGAACTTCTGTGTTACTGTACTTAAAATATTTATTTTTCAGATTCCTTTGTTTCTTTCTGTTTATACCCCATAGTGGGGCAATATGTTTTCATGTCTGGCCTGACCTAGTGTTATCATCATATGCTAATATTATTGTATTACATGTGGTAGTACAGTTCACTTCCTGATAAGATAACCGAGAAGAGAGGCCTACATAATATCTTGATGCATCCCATGAATTGTATGATACTGGGTTAGGTCATATGTTTTATCATTTTCGGTGTGTTGTTCTAAGCTGCCATATTTGCACAAAACTGTATAACACTTAAATAAACATTTTTTAAACTAATTTCTAAAAAAAATCTCAATTTAAAGAAAGCCTAACTTGGGGTTGCAGGGAAGGTGATTTGTATTTACATCTTACAGATAATGCAGTAGGTTGTCTCATCTTTGGCTGACAATATACCCCTCAGGCTGTTTAGATGAAAGGACAGAAAATATGCAATTACGTTTGTGCAGCCAGATGTTGAATATCTACTCCCAGTCTGTAATTTCGTATGCAGTCATCTGATGGGACAACAGCATCAGAGCCTGGGAAACGTAAAGGAATAGTTAGGAATTTTGGACATACAGTAGGACCTCATTAACTTAGCCAGTGTGATATAGGTCAGTGGTGACCATTTTCAGCACATTTCATCCAGTCCTTTCAGGTCAACAGTTTCTTGAGCCTGCCACTAAAAACAGTCTTACCCACTTCACAGAACACCCGAGACGAATAAATTATAACGTCAGACTATTGATGTACATGTCTGTTTGAATAATGTTATAAATAAAGCTAACCTCGCATTGCAATAGTTTACTTTGTCAGTTGTAGTTGGCAGTAAGGAGACGGCAGCGGAAAACTGCTATTATGATTTTACTGATATTAAGTCCCTTGAAATGTGCTGAAAACGGTCTCCACTGACCTATATCACACTGGCACACAAGTTGGAAATAAGGTGCTATGTCCAAAATTCCGAACTATGAAGGCTGAGCAAGGGATGTTGCACTAAGGGTTTCGTAAAAGTTCGAGAAAGTGAGCTTTGTTACAAATCATTAACACTAAGATGAAGGCAAACTATGAAGTAAGGTTAACCCAAATTCAAGAGTAACCACTAATCTCCTAACAACACTAAACAAGACACGATAGCTGCTAAGTGCAGTGTTCTTTTAGAGACTAATGGTTATTCCCAAAGTTACCAGTTATCTTGCCTCATAGTACAGCTCTCTGCTCACTGGCAGGTTTCCTTTATTAGCAAACCTAATGTTTCTCTGTATATCCATCCTGCTAAGCAGCTGTTGGACGAGTGTAATTTCTTTTGTTATCTGTCCTATGCAAAGCCACACAATTTGCATAATTTACATATTATATTGTGTGTGTGTGTGTGTGTGGGGGGGGGGGGTGATGAAATGGTGTGTATTTGGGGGGTATTGTGTAATGGTGTGTTGGTGGGGGGGGGGGAATGATGAAATGGTGTGTGTATGGGGGTTAGGTAGGGTGCCTGTTTGTGTGTCTGTATTGGCGGGGGCTGGGGGGGGTGGGGGGGGTGCAGTGCAGTGCAGTGGTGGAGGAAGTAAAAATACAAATATTTACTATTTAAAAGTCGAAGCACCACACTGACAATCCTGCTTAAAGAGGACATAGAATGGATGGTGTTCTCTGATTTTGAAATAGTATATATTCAACTTTGATTTAAAAAATAAATAAACTCAATTGCAATTTTACAAGCCTAATGAAAACCATATATTTAGGCTGGGTATTAAAATGGTCCGTTTGACCAAATGGCGCCCTCTTTGGCAACCACAATTGAACTTCAATGGCTTTGCGATGTCTGACATCACAAGCAGGCTCCTTTTCTAACTCGCCCATTTTTTAGTGGCTATTTCTAAGTAGTTACACTTTGTTCCCTGTAGTTGGTAGTAGCTATAGGCATAGGCGATAGCAGTAGCGGACTCAGGGACAGATTTAACAATTTGGGGGCCCAAGGTGGGGGCCCTGTATACGTTCTTTACACAAAAATGCAAGAAGGCCCCTAGTGCAACTGCCATAGCCTCTGTATGCCAACTGTCATACAATAATAGTATAAGTAGTTGTATAACAATATGAACAAGTAGTAAAAATCAGGCAAAATCATTTGAACTGCATGCCCATAAGGCATGGGGGAAAACGTCCATGGTCAACTCATTTTTTGTCTAAAAATACTTTATTGATGTTGAGCCAATGGTCTTTGCAAAAAAAAATGCTCATAAAGATATGTAACAAGATTAGGTGTGATTTCATTTTGGGTAATGATCACATATAGGCTAGGGGTTTTTATTTTTGCCACAAGGCAGAACAATGATATATGGTTGATACCAAATGTGTAGGCCTACAAGTTTAGCCTTGCCATTAACGCCACTCTTGCACTTAGACGAGGTTTGAACAAAATCTGAGGTGGTTCAGCAAATCTGATTGACACGAATTTATCCATTACATACAGAATGTGTGCGAGAGGAAAGTTGGAGAGGGGTAGTAGTCAGGGAGCCAAAGTCTCAAAAATGGGTTGAACCTGACATGGTCTGTCATACTTTTTATTTGTGTTTGTCCTGTTAACTTGAACCCTAAGAGTCAATAATCGGAGGGTCTGCTCTGCCGGAAATATTGCGAAAAAAAATGTGGCCATTTTAGTATATAAATGCACCCTGTATTTTTTATAAAAAAATACGAAAAATGATTTTTTTCCCCTCAGATTATCAATGGGCTGAGTAAGCTGTCAATAAATGCTTTCCAAATGGACAGAACACATGTGCTGACAACATCCACTGAAAAAATAGGCGTTTTTTCACTATTTTTCCAATACATTCATCTCTACTTCATTGGCAATCAACTATTCCCCAAAGTTATGACACCAGTCAATATGCCACTCTTTTCCCCAAACAGTATACTCATTCCAGAGAAAAATATTATAAAAATCCAACCAAAATTAATGGATCTGTGATGATTTTAGTACTAGTTGGCAATCAACAGGCTCAGAACTCCAATATTCAGATTTTTGAATTTCGAAAGTATCGAAATGGCGAAGGTTTGAACCTAGGTGTCTTATAAAAGGAACAAAAAGTTGGTGTTATAGGCAGAAAACAGTGACTAATTTGGTTAAAATTTAATGGAGTGTAAGTTAGCGTGTTTGTAGTGACAGTCATATACAAAGTTTTGAATTTGGTGTTGTTTGTGTTTTTTAAAAGTGCATTAATGATTGTGGTGGACACAGTTTTAGCTAAAATGTTTTGAAGCAAGTTGATGAATAATGATAGTCATAGCAACCTATGCTGCAATTTTGATTTTAACCATGTTAACAGAAAGTGAGTTATTTTTAATTTCATAATTGCCCAATCGCACAGCCCCTCCTCTCTCTCCTTTTCTCTCTCTCTCTCTCTCTGTTGCAACTATCAGACACACGCACGCACTCTGTCACCCCCCTTCTCGGGTCACACACACACACACACACACACACACACACACACACACACACACACACACAACGAGCTTTCCATAGAGTTAAGAACACACACGCCCTCCCCCTTGTCCCCTCTGCCTCTACTCTTCCTCTCTCTCTCTATCTTAGCCCCATATCCCCCCCCCCCCCCCCCCCCTCATTTGCATGCCTACCCCCCCACACACTCTCTCACCCATCCCCCATGCGTCTCTGGTGGTGGTAAGGAGGCCAACAGATGATAACCCAACTTGAGGATGAGAGAAGGCACCACAATCCTGAAACTTATTTGCAATGTGTGTGTGTGACAACACCTTGGTTAATAAATCTTAAACTTTCCATAACATTAGACAATGATTAAAGAAGGCTTAAGAACGCTCTGTCGTGTTGTCTGTTGTGGTTGACACATATATTCACAAAAATGAACCAAATTTGGTGGGCTTGTGTGTTATTGCTATCTCTAGTCAGAGACAGAGCTCTGGCCTAGGGTGTGGCTTAGGGACTCTATAGCGCCACCTAGCGCATTGCCTGATGTGGTTGACACATACATTCACGAAAATTAACCAAATTTGATGGGCTTGTGTGTTATTCCTATTGCTAGTCAGAGACAGAGCTCTAACCAAAGGTGTGGCTTAGGGACTCTATAACGCCACCTAGAGCATTGTTTGCTGTGGTTGACACAAACATTCACAAAGATTAACCAAATTTGGTGGGCTTGTGTGTTATTGCTGCCGCTAGATAAAAACAGAGCTCTGGCCTCGGGTGTGGCTTAGGGACTCTTTAGCGCCACCTAGCGCATTGTCTGTTGTGGTTGACACGTACATTCACCAAAATGAACCAAATTTGGTGGGCATGTGTTTTGCTATAGCTATTCAGAGACAGAGCTCTGGCCGAGGGTGTGGCTTAGGGACTCTATAGCGCCACCTAGCGCATTGTCTGTTGTGGTTGACACGTACATTCACCAAAATGAACCAAATTTGGTGGGCATGTGTTTTGCTATAGCTATTCTTCTTGGGGTGGTGTTTCTAGAGTGGAAGTCCAATGTTTTTAACGATTTTAATTTCATTACACCAATGTCCAATGATTTTAACGATTTTAATTACACTACATCGCCTCCCTACGCCTCCCGAACCTGTCAACAGGATGACAGGAGGACACGTCCAAAGACATGAAGCATTCTGGACTTTTGCTCTGGGGGCGCTGCTTCCGGGGGGCCTGGGCGGCGGGGCGGATCGGATTGTGTGTCCTGGTCGGGCCGTTGGTGTGTGTTCGTGCGGTGTTGTGGTTGGGGTGGGGCTGGCGCGGGCCCCGTTCTCTCTGCTCGCGGATGGTGGTGGGGGGTTATCTGCGGATGGGTGGCGCCGCCTGTGGACGGACTCTGGCTGGCCATGCTCGGCCATGCTGCTTGGGCGCGCGGTTCAGGGGTGGTGTGTGGGTTCGCCTGGGGGGGGGCATTGGGGGCGGGCATTGTGGGTGGGTGGATGTTGCGTGCGTGGTGGGTGGGTGGATGTTTGCATGCATGGTGGACGATGTGCGGGATTCTCTTTTCGGGTTTAACTGGGTAACCTATTCCGACGCACCTGTCCCCACAAAAGAGGCGTGTAAAAGCGTTTTGTAAACCCTCTAGTATAATCATTTATATCACCATTGTTAATACCAACCATCATGACTTACAGTAATACTAAGACACTCTATTTCTCTTCCCTTTCCCCTATACCTCACCTGTGAGGTAAACCATTACCAGCCATCAACCATCTCTGTGCCTGTCCCTCATCACACCTGAAGTCACATCCCTCTGACTGCCCTACCATCGCCATTGCCTTCGCCATCCCTATGACTGCCCTACCATCGCCTGCTGTGGTTCCCTGCCCGAATCTTTGGCCCACGCATCCCAGCGACCCATCACTTTCCGAAATAACTAATGGATTACTAATGGACAATTTATTCCCTACACTGGACTATTTGAACTTTCATTGTCATTGTAACTTTCAAACTACAAATGACTGTACTGTAACTGACCCAAGGCAGATGGGTTGGGCCCTTGAGTCGTGGATCTGTCTGAGGTTTCTTCCTATATGTATCTCCAATTCTAGGGAGTTTTTCCTTGCCCCTGTTACTCATGGGCTCTCTTTGAATGTCTAACACTCTGTAAAGCGCCATGAGACATGTGTAATGTATTGGCGCTCTATAAGCGACATTAAATTGAAATTGAAATTGTTATTGCTACTGCTAGTCAGGAATAGAGCTCTGGCCTAGGGTGTGGCTTAGGGACTCTATAGCGTCACCTAGCACATTGTCTATTATGGTTGATATATTCACGAAAATGAACCACATTTGGTGGGCATGTGCAGTAGCGTGCGGTGGCCATACGTTTTGGTGGGGCAGAAACATCAAATTTAAAAATGTGATATTTCACAAGAGTTTGTTCTATGCTTAAATCATGTCACAGTCAGAAATGTAAGTGGAATATTTTGTAGATCAGCCCAGTTGATTAGTTCTAGATTAGATTTCTTTCGGCACCGTTCTCATCACGTTGAACCAGCAAAGCATAGCAACGTTGTTGCTATGGGTAAACAAAGCTAGTTTTCTGTGCTCTGTCTGGAACTAGCCTAATTGCTAACTGATGTACTATTGTTTTTAAGTAGCCTAGTTTGGTTTTTGTAACTGCAACTCAATACAGTTGGGTGTCATGAATAATTTTCTGATAACTCGTTGCAGAACTATAGCCTGTAGCTCAGTTTAAATGCAGGACGTGGCCAGAGACGGTTCGTAAAGCAACTAGACAATCTTTGACGTGACTCTAGCTTACCTTTGAACGTTGCTTTCTTGTTTTTTGCGCTGTCCATGAACGTTACTAAATCCACTAACTGCTAAGCCAAGGAAGACACCAGGGTTAGCTAGCTTATATTCTCATTTCAACCTCTCAAATAGTTTTTAACAGAAACTCAACACGGTTATGCACAGGTGCAACTGGCCAGTGGCCATGCATCTGGAAATTAAACGATAGCCTGTACTGGCGGAATAATTTGACCACCGTTCTAGAATATGACCATAGGGCAGTCTACTTGCCGCCCATACAGGCGTCTTTTAGCGTGGGTTACAATCCTTATTGAAGCCGCTAGGGTTATGCTATAAAAATACGGAGGAATGCGGCCGTCGTGGTGTCCCGCCCCAAGAATACATGACTACGTTAAACTCAGTTAGATCGCCACCATTATCCAAAAGTTGATGTCAACAGACCAAGATTATTTGGAAAGCCTATAGAAACTAGAGATAGTTAATGTGACAATAATATTACTAAAAAATAGACTTGAAGCAGTGATTTACTGAGGAACTAGTTTTTGAGGAGGATGCATCTGGGAGGTCGCTGCCCCACCTGCCCATATGGACGGCACGCGCCTGGGCATGTGTGCTATTGCTACTGCTTGTCAGGGATAGAGCTCTGGCCTAGGGTGAGGCTTAAGGACTCTATAGCGCCACCTAGCACATTGTCTATTATTGTTGACACATACGTACACGACAATTAGGTACGCTTGTGTGTTATTGCTGCTGCTAGTCAGAGACAGAGCTCTGGCCTTGGGTGTGGCTTAGGGACTCTATAGCACCACCTAGCTTGTTGTCTGCTGTGGTTGACACATACATTGATGAAAATTAACCAAATTTGGTGGGCATGTGTGTTGCTCATGCATATGCAAACCAACAAGTATGTGTTGCTTTGTTAGATGCCGAAATGTCACCGGTCCGCACCGCAGGTGCTCGGGCCCGCCATAGCCGCTTGCAGCTATATTCATTTTTAACCCCTCCAAAGCAAAAAACCCCACAGTAACTGACCTGGGTAGTCTGACATCTTTTGTAAAACCATCTGCTAGAAATCTGGGTGTCATTTTTGATTCTGAGCTCTGCTTTCATAAGCAAATCTCTGCCGTGGTTAAAAACAGCTTCTACCATCTTAGAATTATAGCCAAAATAAAACACTCTCTGTCATATCATAATCTGGAAACAATTATTCATGCCTTTATAACATTTCGGCTGGATTATTGTAACTCCTTTACCTTGGTCTCCCCCAGTCCCTCATACAACGCCTACAAATAGTCCAGAATGCAGCAGCAAGACTCTTAAAGCAATAGTTCAGAATTTTGGACATAGGATCTCATTTCCAACTAAATCGGGATGATATAGTTCGGTGAAGACCATTTTCAGTGAATTTCTGCCCTTCCTTGAGTTGCAGCGTTCATCTCGTGCTAACCTGGTAATGCAAGTCAACGGTAACATCCAGCCTGCCACTGAAAACACTCCAAAGAACACCCGAAACAAATAAATGATAACGTCAGACTATCGATGCACATGCCTGTGTTGATAGAACAATGTTAGAAATAAAACTAACCTTGCATCGCATTGCAATAGCCTACTTTGTTCCCTGTATGGCAGTGGTGGATTGATATTGAGAAACTAGTCCCTCAAAATGTAATAAATCATTGAGTTGCAAGGTTAGTTTTATTTCTAAAATTATTCTATCAACACGGACATGTATATCGATAGTCTGACGTTTTAATTGACTTGTCTCGGGTGTGCTGTGGAGTGAGTAGACTGTTGTTGATGTCAGACTGATGTTACCATTGAAATGCCTTAGCTCAGAACCAGCGTTAGCAAAGGGGAACGCTGCAACTGAAGGAAGGGGTTAAACGCGATAAAAACGGTCTCCACCGACTTATATCACCTCGGTAAAGTTGGAGATGAGGTCCTATGTCCAAAATTCCGAACTATTCCTTTAACTGGGTCAAAAAAGTGGGATCACATCACACCTGTTCTTGCATCCTTTCATTGGCTGCCAGTGCATCAAAGGAGCCACTTTAAAATACTACTAATGGTGTTCAAAGCCCTCAACGGCCAGGCCCCATCTTACATTTCAGACCTCCTAATACCCCACTCAGCCACTAGATCCCTGAGATCTTGCAATCAGGGTCTTCTACATATCCACCACTCCAGACTAAAACAAAAAGGTGACAGGGCCTTTGCTGTTTTGGCTCCACGTTTGTGGAACCAATTGCCACCACACATACGTGACGCCCCCTCCATCTCTACTTTTAAATCAAGGCTCAAAACCCACCTTTACACCCTTGCTTTCCCTCCCCCTTAGTTTGATGGTTTTGTGTTTTAAGTGTACTTTTATTTAGTTTTGTTATTTATTACATTGCATGTCAATGCAATGTACTGTTATCACTGTTCTTCTTATTATTATTATTGGGATAATTATTCTTCTTCCGACCAATAATAACATTAAAACCACTGAACCGACGTCATTCAAACACTCCTACAAAGGTCTTGTAACAGAGATTTGTCCATTGTATTTTTCACATTTGTGAACTTTATACTTGTAGAGATATTTACGATAAAAGATTTTAAAATTCCCATAGAGTTAACGTTGAGATGCATTGGCGGCAAAGATTAATTGTTACGTCAATGCTCAGCTGTCAGTAATCAAGGATCTTTGGTCTAACGTTGAAGTATGCCTACCATGCGCTAAACCTGAATGGGCCTAGGCTAACCGGTTAGCTCTGGGTAACATTATAGCCTGTATTTAGCTAACGACAATCAAACAGATTGCCCAGCTCACGTTTTAATTAAGTAACGAACACAGCTAAACGTAAGGACAACGATTTCTTACCTTATGGTCTAAGTTATCCACAGTAGGCTAGTCCACTTATTTTCGTCATTCATTCTTCTGGAACTAGTGTAAAGCTTGCCATATTCTTCTATCCATCACACAGGTCTGACAAAGTTCCAGAAACACTTTGTAGGCTTGGGCTTTACCCTTACAAACCGTAATCAGCATTTTCTGGCATCCATACAAATCTAAAACAATAATGTTTTCAATAGCTTCATAACGTTTTCAGAATTTCAGCCTACGCAAACCCTCTCACTAACGTTAGGTTGTTATATAGCCTCTAAGCTCTCTGTAAAACTAAGTGACAAACAATTTGGCTATAGGCATAATCTTGATGAGATAATGATTCAACCTTTACTTTTTCTTACGACAAATTCAATAGTGTGTTTGGAACAATTTTCAATTTCAATTTAATTTCACTTATAGAGCGCCAAAACATTACACATGTCTCATGGCGCTTTACAGAGTGTTAAACATTCAAAGAGAGCCCATGAGTAACAGGGGCAAGGAAAAACTTCCTAGAATTGGAGATACATATAGGAAGAAACCTCAGACAGATCCACGACTCAAGGGCCCAACCCATCTGCCTGGGGTCAGTTACAGTAAGTCATTTGTAGTTTGAAAGTTACAATGACAATGAAAGTTCAAATAGTCCAGTGTAGGGAATAAATTGTCCATTAGTAATCCATTAGTTATTTCGGAAAGTGATGGGTCGCTGGGATGCGTGGGCCAAAGATTCGGGCAGGGAACCACAGCAGGCGATGGTAGGGCAGTCATAGGGATGGCGAAGGCAATGGCGATGGTAGGGCAGTCAGAGGGATGTGACTTCAGGTGTGATGAGGGACAGGCACAGAGATGGTTGATGGCTGGTAATGGTTTACCTCACAGGTGAGGTATAGGGGAAAGGGAAGAGAAATAGAGTGTGTTAGTATTACTGTAAGTCATGATGGTTGGTATTAACAATGGTGATATAAATGATTATACTATAAAGGGTTTACAAAACGCTTTTACACACCTCTTTTGTGGGGACAGGTGCGTCGGAATAGGTTACCCAGTTAAACCCGAAAAGAGAATCCCGCACATCGTCCACCATGCATGCAAACATCCACCCACCCACCACGCACGCAACATCCACCCACCCACAATGCCCCCCCCCCCCCCCCCCCGGGGGGGGAACCCACACACCACATCTGAACCGCGCGCCCAAGTAGCATGGCCGAGCACCCCGAACCAATCAGAATCCACCCACAGGCGGCGCCACCCATCCACAAATAACCCCCCACCACCATCCGCGAGCAGAGAGAACGGGGCCCGCGCCAGCCGCACCCCATCCACAACACCGCACGAACACACACCAACGGCCCGACCAGGACGCACAATCCGATCCGACCCACCGCCCAGGCCCCCCGGAAGCAGTGCCCCCAGAGCAAAAGTCCAGAATGCTTCATGTCTTTGGACGTGTCATTAACGTTCCCCTAACCTCCCAGCAACAACGTTAAAGTCCAGAATGCTTCATGTCTTTGGACGTGTCATTAACGTTCCCCTAACCTCCCAGCAACAACGTTTAAAGGGGGAAAAAAAATAAGTAGATTTATCATGACATCCAGACTGGCTCCACTTATTTACACTCGCCGTCTGCGACGACATGTGTGGGCATAGTGGGAGAGATCGACCGTCTTTGATGATTAAGGCAATGACAATTCACTACATGTATATTTTTCACTTACCGTTGCTTGCTGAACTGCGACGAATACGGCCCGTTACATCCTGCATGTGTCAGCTAAACTTTTAAATGCGGGTTAGGTCTAATACTTTCTTGTCTACGGTGTCTTTTTTCCCCATAATAAACGATTAAGTCAGATCGGTTGTTCAAAACATCAGCAGAGCAGGCTAGCCTAAGCTGAAATCCCATCCACATTGTTTTCAAAATTCAAAACTGGCTTCTTTTATTGCATCGTATTCCATTAAAAGTCCTCGGTTTAGAACTATGATGGATTTTGGTTCAATTTGTTTTAAATTGGGACTGGGAATTGTGGGATAAGCTGAGTGAACAACACAGTACACAGGCTATAACTTGGACTAGGCTACGTGTTAATTTAAAACAATTTTCCCCCCCGGAAATCTGGAAAATTGTGCCGTTTAAGATGCAGTCTCAACGTTTGAGAAAGAAAGGCCATTCGTTGGAGTCCTCATCATCATATTTTCATAACAAATAAAGCTTTAGAAACATGAATGCATCATTTCAGGTGCCACTCTAATCGATAACTGTACATGGATTAATCCAACACAACTCTTCGTCAGATTTGAAGTTAACATGAAATCGGTGTGTGCCTGGGACTATGGCTAGCCTAGCTCTTCCACTCGGTTTACCCTTAACAGTGTTTTTTAAAAGCCTGTTGACTACTGTTGGACTTAATGGAACAAGTGCATGGAGAACGATGTGAAGAACGTGATTCGATACCTTACAGCCAGTAGCCTACGTGAGTAACTTTATCTCTGTGTTATCCAAATGTCATTAGCGAGGTAGAGTCTGCTAACACACCAACACACCAGATCTGGCTGTTTTTTTCACGGACCCGAGATGATTGAAGTATAGGCTAGCTTTTCTCTACCTCTTCTTGCGCTGGCTGCCCCTTCTTAGCTAGACGGGCTATATGGCTCTGGTCGGCCTAATATCAATCCAGAGGCGGGAAGAATAGAATAGGCCTATACTGATGTCGATTTTGCAACAAATAATTCCGACTAAGTTGCAGTGTGGCTGGCCGTGTTCAATTGGAAACTCGGGGCGATTTTCATCAACAATAATCAACCCCACGCACATAAGCAGAAAATAACGATATGGTTATACAAATAAGATACCAAAAAACACCTAAGTAGCAACGTTGTGTGAAAAGAGAAATGCAACCAGAATATAACGTTTCTTTTTTTAGTTGTAATAACGTTCGGGGAACTTTGATAACCTGGAGCTAACGTTCTCTCCAGGGTATTAGAAGGTTACTGATAAACTAACCACAGGAGAACCAACGGTTAACGTTATTTGCTTGCTGGGATTCAACCATAATATAACGTTTCTTTTTTTAGTTGTAAAAACGTTAGGGGAACGTTCATTTTTTGACAACCTGGAGATAACGTTCTCTAAACGTTATTAGTAGGTTACTGAAAAACTAACCATTGGGGAACCAAAAGCTAACGTTACTTAAAGTTAGCAGAATGTTATTTGCTTGCTGGGATTCAACATTAAAGATAACCCACGTTTGTAGATTAAAAGGGTTCACTCTAAAATATTTTTCCGGTGGGCATAAAAGAAATTAGTATGATCGTAGGCTATGTCTCCCATAAGCATATTCTGCCAAAGTGTTTGTGAAATATAATTAGGCTATCTGAAATGCAATATTGGCTTTCAGTTTGTCATTTAATATTTAAAGAGGACATAGAATGGATGAATTGAGTATTGCACTGTGTTCTCTGATGTTAAAACAGTATATTCAACTTTGATCTTAAAAAATAAACTCAATTGCAATTTTACAAGACTAATTAAAACCATATATTTAGGCTGGGTATTGAAATGGTCCGTTTGACTAAATGGCGCCCTCTTTGGCAACCCCAATTGAACTTCAATGGCTTTGCGATGTCTGACATCACAAGCAAGCAGTTTTGCTGAATCGCCCATTTTTTAGTGTCTATCTAAGTTCAAGATTTTCATATGAAGGAGGACAACCATGCCTCATGTTCATGATAGGCTGGCTGACTTGCATCAGATATAGCCCACTGATGCCTGTACTGTCACTGAACAAGCTACTAAATATGCATGACCCTTTATCAATAGTGGATGCTTTCATTAAAGAGTAGATCTAAACATGGCATTATTAATGTGTTAACACCATAGGTTAACACATGTAATTTCATCGCATGGGAATCGAACCCAGAACACGCAAAATATGACGCGCATGATAACTCGTCACGCTGCGCATGACACCATGAGCGACGCAAAGTGACCACAGCAGCAAGGATGCTTCTACCACACACATGTCAAGTTCAAACATTTTAATTTGCATCATTTTCATAAATTCTTTGAAACTAGCGAACAGTGTTGGTAGTAACGGCGTTTAAGTATAACGCCGTTACTAACGGCGCTACTTTGTCAGTAACGAAGTAATCTAATTAATTACTTTTCTCATCGTTGCAACGCCGTTATCGTTACTGAGAATTTAAAGCGTCGCGTTACTACAATTTGGCTGAATGAAGCGAGTTCACTGGATAGGATCATATATGGAATACCCTCCCCTGAGCTATATATTATGTATATTAGCCTAATCACCCTTGGCCTTGACAGACTAGGCATAGCTACCAAGATACTGTACATCAGAGTGGAATATGGAAATAATTTCATTAAAGGCACACTTCCAACTTCAGGAGGGGAAAAAAGACTTGAATAGGCTACTCACCAAATCCAAGCCATTTCATTTGCACGTAGCGAACTTCCCACGATAGCTTATAGGCATACTAGTGACAAGTAAATGTGCACTTTCTCTGTCTGTCGGATTTCTATAGTTTCTTGACAGGGCTACTTCACTGAAACTGAACGTTATCTTCAAAGGAGGACCCTATACATTTTAAAGATAGCCTATTTTATTTTTGAGGGCTTTTGATATCGGGGGTTACCTTACAGTAAAATTAATTATTAGCCTATTACACGTCTCTGCTGCATAGCCAACGTCAGGGCCGTTCAACTGGAGAAGGGGTTGTTAATTTACTCCTGTAGATTGCAAATATAGACTTGCTGCGACTACCGAACAGTTTTGTGAGTGCTACTTTGTTAATATTTGGGAAACTGCGAGTAAGGGGCGACCGCGACCGCGCAGCCCTGGCTGCTGAAGTGCCACGAGAGCGCAACAAATCGTCAGAAACAATATATTTAAGCTCACAATGATCAGACCGGCCCAAAACGTTAACGGCCCACCGGGAATCCTCCCGCATCTCCCGATAGCCACCCCGGGCCTGGGCTGGGTGGGCGGATGCCATGCGCACGTTCTAATTGTACCGAATAATTGGTTTTATTCTTCAATCAGTTATAGGCTATAATAAATATGTTTGACGTTAACGATGTTATAGAACATAAAAATTAACGTCAGTTACTTTGCTGAGTAACTAATTACTTTTACAGTGTGGTAACTGAGTTACTAACTCAGTTACTTTTTGGCATAAGTAATTTGTAACGGTAACTAATTACTTTTTTAAAGTAAGATGACCAACACTGCTAGCGAATAGGTAGCCTAAATCAATGCTTGCAACACTGTCTGAAAAAAAGTTTCTCCTTCTATTTTTTAAAGGTCCCAGAGAATGGAAATAATTTTTTTCTTGGTTTTCATGAATTATGAGAGGTTATGCATAAACAAAGAGCTATCATGAACATGAGGCATGGTTGTGCCCTCCTTCATATGGAAATCTTGAACTTAGAAATAGACACAAAAAAACGGGCGATTCAGCAAAACTGCTTGCTCGTGATGTCAGACCTCGCAAAGCCATTGAAGTTCAATTGGGGTTGCCAAAGAGGGCGCCATTTAGTCAAACAGACCATTTCAATACCCAGCCTAAATATATGGTTTTAATTAGTCTTGTAAAATTGCAATTGAGTTTATTTTTTTAAATCAAAGTTGAATATATACTATTTTAACATCAGAGAACACAGTGCAATACTCAATTCATCCATTCTCTGGGACCTTTAAGTTGTAGGCTACAGGTGACGAAAGCACAGGTTGACGGAACCATCTTTTAGGACTCGTTTTCTGACTGATGTTTTTTTTTTTGCAACACAGATTAATTTAGCTTGGCAGTTAGCCTGGTCGGGATCAGGCTAGCTTCCAAGTATAAATTCCAATTCCTATGGTAACCTATATGTGATCTCTTCTGTGAAACTAAACCAAGTCAAGGCTATGTTCATCCAGGATAACCCAGTAAGCCTGTCTAAATCCCCTATCTTGGTTTTGTGAAATACCCCCCAGGTTAGTCAGAAGCATATTACCCCAGCAACTCAGCTGAGATTCCTGTTAGCGGGAGTAATGGAACCGAAATCTCTCTAAAATTAGCGAGGCTTATAGAAATGAGCCAGGTTTAGCCTTTAGCGAGGTTGATGCACACGACCGGGAGGCCCTGCAGAGAGTGGTGCGCTCTGCAGAGCGGTCTATTAAACCCCCCCTCACAAGCCTGAGGGACATTTACACTAAGAGGGTGGGGGCAAGGGCGATGAAGATAGGACACCTCTCATCCCAACTCCAGCATCTTTTCATTGCTAAAATCGGGCAGGCGGCTGCGTTGTCTTAATGCAAGGACGGAGAGACTGAGACTGAGCTTCTACCCACAAGCAGTGAGACTGCTAAACACAGCACATTTTAAATAATTATTTGTATCCCTTTAACAGAAATGGTTTTAAACTTGTATTTATTTATTTATTTTTTATAATGCTTTCATTTACTGTGCATATCTTTCTTTTTCTTTTTCTTCTATGCAGAGCAATGGTCCCTTTTTAAATTTCACTACATGTAAAATGTATGTGACAATTAAACACTTGACTTGATGGAATAACCCCCATGTCAGGTTCAACCCATTTTAAAGCTTTTGAGCTTTTGAGACTTTGGCTCCCTGACTAGATTGTATAGTCATTCTACAAAACACTTGTGCCTGCGTCGGATTCGGCAGCAGATGGCAGCGATATCTCCTCATTTTCGCCACCGTCGATGTGTGCTGTACGTGGAGTAGAGTCAAAAGTTTCGATGATTCAAACCTTCACTCCTTCAAAAGCTTCAAAATATTGTCTGGAATGGTTGTTGTTCTGATCCATGCACAGGCTGAAGTGCTTGTCAATATAAGCCATTGTACCTTTATTTTGGCGACATCTTTGGTGAATTTACCCTGACCGGAAATCTTATTGTCGCTAACGGAACTATTCTACTCACAAGAGTTTCAACTCACAGGATATTGGTTAGCGTGTGGACACGAGCTCATTTTTAGTATAGCTATTATTATTATTATTATTATTATTTGCCAATACCAGGGTGAGTTGACGTTCCTATTACTTTTATTCTTATTCTTATTAGTGCCTGCAGTAACGCTGAATGGATTGACCCAGAATGGCATTGTAATAAATACCTCCCAAGTCCCAACCTATTTTCTTAATTGAATAGAGCTGGTTCACTAGCGTGCTAACTTATTAATTATTGTGGGATTCATTTTTGACGTAGCCTACTCTTTTGGATTGTCTTATCCAGACAACGAGAGGCGTCTTGTTAGACAGGGCGCTCAGTACACATCCGCTGGATCCTAATAGTATATCTGTCTCATCACGAGTAAACTAGCTAACATTGCAGGATAATCTTTAGCTGCTAAAGACCTGCCGGTTTGGACAAAAGTGGTGTATTTCGGAGTATTATCCTTAATGCATTTGTGCGTGACGTTAACGTTGCTAACGCATTTCATTTGTAAAGCAAGATACCCTTAACATTTTAATTTAAAGGGTCCAAACAGCGTTGACATCATTGTCTGATTAGCTCATTTGCTGTACAGTACATTTCTATGTTTTGTGGTAGGCTATACGTTCCATTTGACCTCGAGTTGCAGGTCATTTCTAGTTACGAACCAGAAATTACAAATGGAATGCCCCCTGAAGTCATAAATACGGTGGTCGACAGTTGCAAACGACGTGCAACTTCTGACAACACATGCAAATCAACAAAACATGTGCAAATAGACAAAACACAAACAACTTAAGAAAACATCGTAATGACGTCATGTTCATTTGACAACACGTGCTCATCATTTAGAAAACGTCCTGCAAATTCAGACATTAACATTAACATTAACATTTTAGAAACATGCAATTCAGAAATGCCCTACAAAACTCACAACACAACGGAAGTGTTTCCAGGGGGACCCTTAAAAGTGATGAACACCTCTGAACAGATGGACATCACATTTTAGTGCCATTAAAATGTTAAGATAAAGTGACAGGTCTTAGCTGGTGAGAATGCGTGCGCTATAGGCCAAGGCTACTGTGAGCAATGGAAGATGATGAATAGCCTTAATGAATATAGAGTAAGACGAAGCAAATAGCCTCATAGCCTAATGAAATACGTACTACAAATTAAAGCAGTATCTTTGCAACATGTTGTAAATTAATCTGTATGAAAACACGTACATTCGCAAAGAGGAGAAACAATTAGATTGACAATGAGATGTTAGGCCTACATTTACTTGGATTTGCTTCTTGGTGACGTTATTGCATCTCTTAGTTACAATGCACAATTATTCTTTCGCAATTGAGAGCTCCATTTCATAACATTGCAACGTGAAATGCCACAAAAAGTGGCTTAGGATTGTTTGTGAATAGGTCTTAGTGAATTAGGAGTCCTCTCGACTTCTTTTAAACTGTCCCAGACTTACTACTTTTAAGGTTAAAATGCTTTGTAAATTACTCTTAGTCAAAACAATTAGCAGTCCTAAAGTTATGAGTGACACAGCCATTATTTTTAGGAGTTAAACTTTCTCCTAAATTCTCTAGTTAGGAGTTACTTTTAGCCTTAAAATTCTTTGTGAATACGGGCCCTGATCATTCAGAGCCAGAACTTTAAAACAGGAGCTAGCTGTCGCTGTCACACACCCCTTTGCCATATGTTCCCCTGAGGGACCCTTCCGTTATGTTGTGAGTTTTGGAGTGCGTTTCTGAGTTGCTTGTGTTATGAATTGGCAGCAAAATGTAAATGTTATCTGAATTTGATGTGGCGTGTTTTCTAAATGATGTGCATTAGGGTGGTCCTTATATAGGCCAATATTTTTTTGTTGTTGCAAAATGTTGCAAAGGTGTCTTAACCTCTTAAACAGACATGGAATGACCCGCCTCTTTTTTCTCTCACTTTCTCAGGGTAGCCTCCTGATAATTTGCTCTGCTTCTGGCTTGTGTCTTCACATTGCCCCAAATGCTTTCTCCACATTTTACAGTAGCTACATTTTGTACCACATTTGTTCAGTGAATCTTTTGTAAATTGGTTTTACAATTACCGTCAGGCCCTCCTTGTCTTTGTTATCGCCTGGCTCACCTCATCTTGCAGCCATTCACTCCCTTCATCTTCATCAACACTCCCAACAGAATTCTTAACCTTTTTGACCTCTATGTGTCCAGTTAGTCTAAATAATGACTTATAGTCCGGTGCGACTTATACATGTTTTTTTTCCCTCTTCATGACACATTTTTTTGACTGATGCGACTTATAGTCTGGAAAAAGAGGTAGTTGGGAAATTACGGTAAACTGCTCACAATATACTTTGTGGCAATGTGGGTATCACAGAACAGAGATTACTGACTATTCTGTCTATTATATTGTAATTATATTACTATAATATACACCCTTTTATTTCTTAAGACAAATTAATCACTGTATATGAAGAGCCTTTCATTAGGAATCTAGAAAGTTAGGACTATTCAAATGTATAATGCCAAACCTTGATTAGAACCTTCTTATGGGAAAACATTTTTACATTGTGTTTGTAAAAAATCACTATCGACCGACATATCGGTTATTGTTTTTTGAAAAATCTAAATAGTGAAATCAGTTTCGGCCTTCAAAATCCCAATCCCATTTTGGTCAAGGTCTATAGAGACAAATTAACACACACACACACACACATGCAGACACGCATCCACACGCACAGACACACACATGCACACATACACACAACCAGACACAGGCATGCGTGCACGCACACACACAGGCAGGCACACATGCACACACACGGGCATGCGCATACAAGCATCCACAAAAGTTGTAAAAGTAGGAGATGGAGACAAATTTACAAGGATGAGAGGGAGAGGATGTACAGGACTGAGCGGTGGTGATATTTTGTATAGTCTCCACTGATTTGTCTACAGTCATTGTCAAAATTGTTGGCACCCCATGCTAAAGTTGACTAAAAAGAGGAATATAAAATCATCTTTTGGACATTGATTTTAGTGGCTTATGTAATAAAATTAGGAAAAATCCAACCTTTAAGGACACACCAATTTTCTATGTGAATGAATAATGTATCATAAATAAATAAATGTTCTTCCCAAAATACTCGGGTCAAAAATCTTGTCACCCCTATGTAACCCTATGGTAATTTAACACATAGGGTTAACATAGGGGCAGGCAGTTTTTTATTTTTAAAGGCTACTTATTTCATGGATCCAGGATACTATGCATCCTGATAAAGTTCCCTTGGTCTTTAGAACTAAAATTGACCCACATCATCACACACCCTTCACCATACCTAGAGATAGGCATGGTGTTTTGTTCAGTTTTGTTCAGTTAGCCTATTAGCTTGTTTGATTTGCATTGAGTTCAATGAGCATCAAACAGGCTAATAGGCTAACTGAATTTTTTTTTAACTATTGCGCTTGTCTTGATGTTACAGTGGTGATATGTACTGTAGGTCTAATCGAGTGCCTGTCACTTTAAGAGGAACGTGAAAGTTAATTAGATTTCATTCTCAAGGATTTTGGCTAAAGGAAAATAATAGAGCATAGTCTCATGCAATGTTCCCTCTAATTTTTTTCAGCACTGAGCAAAAATTTTTTTTTCTGAGCGCAGGTTTTACCGCTGTGAGCAATTCGCAACCACGCGACCTGCCAAAAATGACCATGCCCCCCCCCCCATATATATACTGTATATATATATATATATATATATATAATTTACATGACAATAATGAGAAAGTAATTTAAAGACGGTTAATATGATACTGTTTAATTCATTTATAATGGTGCACTGTCACTTTAAGACTCTTGCCGGCGCACTCTGCTGTGCCTATGGCCTTCTCACAGTCTATTATAATGCTCAGGAGTGCATTACTCTTTGCGTTTTTCTTTAAAACGTTTCTTATAAAATGGAGGTATCAGTTATCAACAATGACAAGCCAGCTGGATCCCTGTTGTGCACGCTCAAACGCGTTCCCAATCAAATGAGTAACATAACGTAAATTAGATCTATTGCAATGGAGATTATAAAGACTATAATCTCTATGTAACATGCTGCGTTCTCTAAGAATTGCAAACGTTCTCTAAGAATAGTGTAAAGCAGTTTGCTGTAACGTTTACCAACGCTGTTGCTGGGAAAAATAGCGAACAGCCAATGATAACCTATCGGGCAAAATCTATGATAGACTAATGCATGCTCGGCGGGCTGCATTAAAGTGCGTGACGGGCCGTAGTTAGAACATCCCTGCTTTAGGTAATCAAGCTTCCACTCGGACAAAGGTTTACCACTAGCGAACTCCCCTTTCGCTTTTGCCTCTGAGCAAATATGTAAATATCTCTGAAAGTTTTATCCTACCTGGACCATCTTTTGTGTCAGTTTGGACTATTTCATCTAGCCACTCATTTTTAAATGTTAGGCAGACCTTTTTCTGGAGCACCTGCTCAGCCTTTCTTTTCGTCATGGTACCCGCCAAGAGCCTTAATACTTTGTTTGTAACGTTGTCTACATCCGACTTGGTTGTCAGACATGTCAGTATTTTAAATGTTTGTTAACTAGGCTACATCGCGTTTGATAGTCACATTTTTAACCCCTGAAAAAAAAAAAAAAAGTTTGTGCGGTCTGAAAAATATGCGCGGTCTGAAAAATCTGTTGCGCGGCCACTTCGACGGGCCTGCGCATCCGCGCACGCGCGCAGCTTAGAGGGAACAGTGGTCTCATGATATGTTTTCATTATGTTTCCGTCATTACATAAAATAAATGTTCGAAAAACTAACAAGCCAAAGACAATATGCCTGGGATATGTGTTTTGCAATGTTGATTTCTATGATTTTGGTGAGTACTACATTAATTATAGAACGTGCACATTAAAAAGACTCAGAGTGCTACATGATACAATACACGACTTGTGGTGATGTTCCGCCTTTTAAAAGCAGGTGTAGCCTAATCCGAATCAGGGTTAAATCCATCAATTAGACACACCGAGTCAGTAGGGTATCAGTTTTGCAACCTACCAGCCCTATGTCAAATGCAGGCAACATGAGGGAGGGAGCGCACCAAAGTCAATAATGAACGAATCCGAGAAACTCCTCAAAGTCATACCTTCCGATATCTCCTCGCTATCAAAGTCCTCCACGGGTGTTCGAAAAATTTAAAAACAATGTCACGAGGAACAAGACTACACGACACTCCCTCGTGTCTGTTCTGATGCATTTCATTGGCCCAGAGGCCGATACCTGATGCAAAAAAACCCTTAAATGCTAAAATTGACGTATACGCTTTCCCGGCTTCAATGGTAGAACGACGCAACAGCGCTCCCGGCCTTAATGGTAGAAATGCGCCAATGCTTTCCCGGCCTAAATGGGTTAAGCCATTAAAATCAATTTCCAAAAGATGATTTTATATTCCTCTTTTTAGTCAACTTTAGCATGGGGTGCCAACAATTTTGACAATGACTGTATACATTAAGTAACATTAGGCTAATTCAATTATTTTGTTAACCTAGACATTTGCCATTTTAGCGGTTCCTGAGATATGAAATTTATGACGTGCAGTGGTCCCCAAAGACAAAAATGCAGGAAATGTGGTACTGCACACATTTGGAAAAGTGATATTGCATGTCAAATTTCGTGAACTTTGAACTTAATGAAGTATGTCGGTACCTTTACATGTACGCATTGTGCTTGGCCAATATACATTTTCTGCTTTTGCTGATTGAAGTTATTTTCCCACCCTGTAGATTACAATGATTCGCAGATCCAGGATCAGTGTACGGCCTAATGTGCGGCCTGGCAACAGATCAGCAACTACTTCTCAGGACACATCCCAGAAGAATCAAAGCTTTTCTTTACAGTCTTCTGTGGGCTTAGAACTGACTGAACCAGCACCAGAACATCCTTTGTTTACTGAAGCAGGCAAAAGTTACACAGAGCACCCCGAGACAGCTGCCTCTTGCCAGTGAGTCAATGCATTTGAAAATAACATTGATTGATTTCAAAGATGAAATAATGTCTGCAAGTATGCATGGTACTTCTGGCATTTATGATACTTTGTGTGTGTCATCAGCCTGTTTCTATGTGGGGGGTGAATCAGATGAATAGGGTACATCAGATGAATAGGGTAAATGTACTGATAATTGGAAAAACGACTTATTACTTTCAGATTCAGGGTGTTTTCACACCTGGTCCCCTTTAAAAGAACCAAACTCAGTCCTCTTTAAGTGGACCAAAAAGTGGACCAACAGAAAAATAACTCAATTCTTTTTGTGCTCACACTGTGAGTTTATGAGAACGAGGACTGGGTTCTCTTCCTGGTCCAGTTAAGCTTTGTTGGGGCCTCAGTCCTCTTTCTGTTCACACCAGGTCCTCTAGAGAGCTCTCAGACCCCTACTGCACTGAATCAGAGAGGGTTAAAGCGGAGCGAGAGGCCCCAACGTTCAACCATTTCCGCGCTTTATTATTGCAATGGGGTTGGGAGGGAATCCCCCTATATGCAGACCAGAGTAAGCCCTCGCTGCATTAATGTCAATGGGAGACTTGTGGAATGTTATCAATAAATCGTCATTATGGCTTTTTGGATTTGTTGACGGTATTTTGGACAATTTTGTCATAATCTGTCAGTTGTTCCGATTAGGGATGGCGAAAAATACACATTTTCTTGACCGACCACCGAGGCTCATTAGCCGGTTGAAACCGGTTAACCGATTCGTTTAAAATAAATTATGCTATTTGAAATAACAGCCACGCAATTTCTCAACTCTCATCTGTCTGTCCCCCGCTCATACACACAGCCCCGGCGCCGCCCTTTAACTCACGTCACTTTTTAAAATCCTACAGCGCCAAACATGAGTCCTGCAAACCAAGGAGCTTGTAAGTGGAGGACAAATGGTTCCTTTGCTCTGAAAATGGTTTGGGTACAAGGTGATCGCGTTGCAAATGAAGGCGTTTGTCTAGCGTTAGAAGCTCATTTGAAGCTGAAATGGCCGCGGCTCACTTATGAAAATGACAGCTCCGAAGAGACGCAGCTTAGTTTGAGGAAGTGCTAACAATAATAACGAAAGATGATCATTACCTTATCTGTTACCATTGATGACCCTTCCTGAAATGTAGATGTAATGTCTTTCCAAATCTAAGCCCATCTTATGCGGAAAGTTGCCTGGACTGCAACACTGTAAAACCAATGGATGGATAAAACAGCGCACTTCCAGATTGCAAAAGACGCACCGGTCACCGCTGTGACCAGCGCTGCCAAATGTTTTTATTGGTTCATTACGTAGCCTAGCCTACAAGCAGGCGTTATGAAAAATTGAGTGTGAGGGATAATTTGTTAACTTCATGCAAAAAAATATCTTCTTGGAATGAGATGGCTAGCTGTAGTAGCGTTTAGTCCACTGTCGTTAGCCTAATTTAAAGATGCCTCTTTTTTTTTTTAACCGACTAGCGACAACTTTGGTCGGCTAATGTGGATACGGTCAAACATCGGTCAAACAGTCACCGGTTAACATCCCTAGTTCCGATCATTTCAAGCCTAATAGTGTAATTTTTAGTGTTAATAAAAAAACTTAATATCAGACTAGCATATAGAGGAAGTCTATTGGACCTCGTATCACTCAATCATCCTGCAGGAAGTGCCAAAACTGGCCAAACCAGAGGCGACAGACTGTACGAACTACTGTGGCGACATTGCTATGCTGCTGCCGGTTACTGTCTGGTTGCTAGCTAGCTAGCTTGCCGCTTAGCTAAGGTAACATTTTAAAGGAGCAGTGTAATTTCTTTGAAGTGACAACTACCTGAATAACATTAGTGACAATAGTTAAAGTGGGTAATTTATAGTCCAATGAACTTGCAACGGTATACAGTTTAAGCAGAGTCTTTCAACTGTTAGTGACCTGGCAGCGCATAGCTGTATTGTTGGTTAATGCCATTCACTTACATAGCTTTTTAAGCTGGTGTTTGCTAGCTAGTTAGCTCGGTTCACAGACTAATTCAATTATTCAGTCCGTGTCCTATAGAATGATTCATTAGCCCCTTTCACATTCAGAAACGATACATTAGCGTTTAAGAAATAGCGGGTTCAGGGGATTTCGCAATGTGAAAGGTAGACGTGTTTTGGTCCCGGGGTTGTTTGAAGCCGGTTTCAGAGGCGAGTTACTGTCATGCTAATGCTACGTGGTTTAGTTTCCAAATGATGGCGGGCCACTTATGTTATGTTATTTGAATGCAAAATGAGGTCCTTTTGTCTGTTGAAGTCATATTTTTGGGTGTTGAGTCCTGAACAACTGCTGCTCTGACAGTTAGCTCGTTGGCTAGTTAGCTAGCATTAGGCAAACATTCTAAAAAGACGTGCTGACAGCAGACGGTTTTGGTAACCTAGCAACAATAAACATTTGACCGAAGTGCTGAGAAAAGGAGGTTCAGGGAACTCTCCGCATAAAAAATGCGATTGTTGGACATAGCCATAGATATATTGACACAGCAAAGTTGTCTTGTCTCTTGTGTGTTTCCTGTATTTTAACCTCCTGCCTTGACAAATACGTCATCAGTCACACACCCTTAATAGCGGGGTAGACCTCTGTTCCTTTCATATTCAACACGCCTCGGCAATAATACTACCCCCCGAGACAGGTTCCGAGGCGGGTTGACTCCCCACCCCGTGTCGTCAGTGTGAAAGGAACAGCCTTAACGTTAAATTCGGCTGATTTAGCATTAAATTCGGTGAATGTGAAAGGGGCTTTTGGTATCATGCATGATTTTAGATAGTAATACTGTAAACACAATTATGTTTATCTGCTCTTATCATGTTTAGAGAGAGAGAGACTTTATTTAGTGACTACTGTCCTGTTTTGCTCCCATAGTAACGTATTGTGTTGCAGGAAACTCAGCAAGATACGTCGTCGTAGTTCATGTCCATAGACCTCTGAAGTTCGCCTACAAAAAAGCTACCACCTTTGCCATATGAGGAGATACGGTATCTGACGATTTTTCGTATTGGGATTTAACATGGGGATTTTGAATTATCACACCTGTTAACCCTCTAACCGCCCAAGGCGCCGTACGGCAACAAGCAACAACACTGATTAAAACAGACGGTAGATCCGAGTAGGGTGACAAATCGCCTTTGTAAAAAAAAGACGCATTTCCTGTTTATAACGCGGAAGTGAAATGTGCGATCGCTATGCACAAATTGAAGCAGAAAAACGGCAAATGTTAAAAAACAAAGTCGTGTGTTATGAAGTTTTGGGTCTGTAAGTCACCTACTCTGATTCTGAAGGAGAATATCTGCCTTTTGAATATTATGATTGGTCGTTCATTGGCAGTGACAGTCAAGATGCGTCTGTGAATGGAGGTGGGTCTTTGCGTGTGTACGTCAGTGTTTACCTGCAGCAATGTTGACCAAAGGGTTCAAATAAGCATGGTGTGCTTGGTGCCAGTGATAATCATGATGATAGTGTCTGTAATTGACATGGTACAGACAGCAGGTCTAGTAAAAATAGGGCTCTGAAGAACTACAAAGTCATCCGCGATAGGAACTGATTTGACCAGGCTACTTTATTATATAGTAACATAGGGATTGTGGTAATACTATTAGTTTACTATTGTTGGTTTACATGTGGCTGTGGTCCTGTTTGTTTGTTATGTCGGAGAAATTACAAAAATCAAAGTAAAACTGCTCAAATGTGTTCAACAAACAGTATTTACTGAAATGTGCATAATTTGACGCTATTGCCATTTTGTGACGTCATAATATGCACATTAGATGAGTAAATTTACTCCCTTTATAAACTTTAGTTCATACTCAATGATTTTCACATTTACAGTAGGACTTTATCTCTGACCACTTTCAAGCCATGGCCTTATGAATTTTTTATGCAAAAATCCAAAAAAACCCGGGCGGTTAGAGGGTTAAACTCTCGCGGGGATTTCGCAGGGAAATTCAGGTGTTTTCCTGAACAAACTTTTGTCCTCTGCCTTCGAGAAGATACTGTGATCACCGGTGCGTGAAGGCGGCAGACTTTGATTTTTGCTACCCCAGAGCTAACTTGCCATGCAACTTGCCATGAAGTTAGTTAGCCAGTTAGCTCTGGGGTAGCAAAAATCAAAGTGTGCCTACTTCACGTACTGGAGATCACAGTATGCACAAGAAGGCAGAGGACAAAAGTGTGTTCAGGAAAACGTCTGCATTTAAGACTTTCAAAATGCCCATGTTATTTTCCCATTGGAAAAATCGCCAGATACCGAATCTCAAAGATAGCAGCTATTTTTTTAGGCGAACTTCAGAGGTCTATGGGCGCAAAATAGGGATCACTTCCTCTGCATAAAGGGTGTGTGTCATGCGTGTCATGTCCATAGACTTCAATGGAACAGCTCTGCATAAAGGGGGATTTTGCCCCCCTCCCTCTTGCGATTCGGGTTCCAGGAAGTGACTTCTCATGAAGTATCTTGCTCCGCCTTAAGGATCTTTGGGTCCCGGCTGCGACGGTCACGTGACCAAGCTACGGCAAACGGAGAAGGTTAAACCACAGTGCAAAATGGCGAATGGGGACCCGGTGCGCTTTGTGTTCACAATGCCTGGATTAGGCGAACTGTACCTACGCGGACTTTTTAGCGAACCGTACTGAGACCACCTCCCGAGGTAGTCTCAGGGTGTTTTCACACCTGGTCCCTTTTAAAAGAACCAAACTCAGTCCTTTTTAAGTGGACCAAAAAGTGGACCAACAGAAAAAGAACTCAGTTCTTTTTGTGTTCACACTGTGAGTTTATGAGAAAGAGGACTGGGTTCTCTTCCTGGTCCAGTTAAGCTTTGTTGGGGCCTCAGTCCTCTTTCTGTTCACACCAGGTCCTCTAGAGCTCTCAGACCCCTACTGCACTGAATCAGAGAGGGTTAAAGCGGAGCGAGAGGCCCCAACGTTCGACCATTTCCGCATTCTATTATTTCAATGGGATTGGGAGGGAATCCCTCTATGCAGACCAGAGTAAGCCCTCGCTGCATTAATGTCAATGGGAGACTTGTGGAATGTTATCAATAAATTGGTCATTATGGCTTTCTGGATTTGTTGACTCCATTTTGGACAATTTTATCATGATCTGTAAGTTGTTCCAATCATTTCAAGCCTAATAGTGTAATTTTTAGTGTATGGATCTGTTTGTTAAGAAAATAACTTAATATCAGACTATGCTGCTGCTGGTTACTGTCTGGTTTCTAGCTAGCTAGCTAGCTAGCTAGCCGCTTAGCTAAGGTAACATTTTAAACGGAGCAGTGTAATTTCTTTTAGGTCTATGGTAATTTCTTTTAAGTGACAACTACCTGAATAACATTAGTGACATTAGTTAAAGTGGGTAGTTTGCAAGTCCAATGAACTTGCAATGGTATATACAGTTTAAGTAGAGTCTTTCAACTATAGTGACTGACCTGGCAGCGCATAGCTGTATTGTTATGGTTAATGCCATTCACTTACATAACTTTTTTAGCTGGCGTTTGCTAGCTAGCTAGCTCGGTTCACAGACTAATTAAATTATTCAGTCCGTGTCTGATTCATTGGTATCATGCATGATTTTACACAGTAATACTGTCAACACAATTATGTTTATCTGCTCTTATCATTTTACGAGAGAGAGAGTTTATTTAGTGACTACTGTCCCGTTTTGTATTGTGTTGCAGTATCTTGATAGTAATGAACGATCTTTGACTGAATCCTGAGTCCCGGCTGAGACGGTCACGTGACCAAGCTATGGCAAACGGAGAAGGTTAAACCACAGTGCAAAAAGGCGAATGGGAACCCGGTGCGCTTTGTGTTCACAATGCCTGGATTATGCGAACTGTACCGCGGACTTTTTAGCGAACCGTACTGAGACCACCTCCCGAGGTAGTCTCAGTTCGGTTCGTTTTAAAGGGGTCTGAGTACGGTTGGAGTGTTCACATATGCGCAAAAAATGCTGAGTCATCGATCTGAGTTCGTTTAGATGGCTGAAAGGGACCAAGTGTGAAAACACCCTCAGTTCGGTTCGTTTTAAAGGGGTCTGGGTACGGTTGGAGTGTTCACATATGCGCAAAAAATGCTGAGTCATCGATCTGAGTTCGTTTAGATGGCTGAAAGGGACCAAGTGTGAAAACACCCTTAGCGTACCATACTGAGACCACCTCCCGAGGACTTAAAAAATGCTGAGTCATCGATCTGAGTTTGTTTAGATGGCTGAAAGGGACCAAGTGTGAAAACACCCTCAGTTTCAGTTGTGTTGTTTACATATAAAAAGAAAAAAAAATGGAACACCTTTTGATACTTGCAGAGTGGGCATGTTTTCTAACAATAACGCTAAAAATGTTAACTATGCTAACAATGCTAATTATGCTAACAATGCTGACAAGGTTGATTAGCTAACTTAGCTAATCATTTCTAGCAGTTATGCTAAACATGCTAACTATGCTAACCACGTTGATTAGCTAACTTAGCTAAAGATTTCTAACAGTTATGCTAACCATGCTAACTACTTAACTTGCTAGTGAGGACTTTTATTTTGAAAGAGTAGTTGCTAGGGTATCCATGGTGCCCACTATCAGGAATAAAGAAGTTACTGTAGTATAATCATGTTGGTTGCTATGGAAACTGTCATAAATGCTTAATTTTGATGGTTGCTATGTTGGTTGCTAGGTACATGGAGGTCTCATGTAGTTAACTGGAGGCATAGTTGGTGATAACTGACAGTTGGAATGGTTTAACAGTTAAATAGTTGAGTAGTTTCAATGGTTAAATGATTTAATAGTGTATTATTGCAGTGAGGACTTTTATTTTGAAACGGTTGTGGAAAGAGGAAACAGTTTAACAGGATATGTAGTCTTCACAGAGAGATTGGCTATGTCCAGAAGTCAAGTGTGCACGCTGGGCAGTGTGCATTTTCCGGAAGTTACGTCAGAATAGACTGTCCGAAAGTCAAGCGCTCTCACTAGTTGGGTGCTTCGTTTGGCGTGATTTCCAAGCGTGCATCGATGCATCTTTTTTGGCCTCAGATATCCCATAATCCATTGCGCAGCGCAGGTCAAGCTCCACATGTCATGCATATCGTCAACACAACCCCCTCCCCGAGTCAGGTGACGCCAACTAGTTAGTGCTGTCCAAATGTAGGTAGGGACGCATACTGAGGAGCGAGCTAACTAAGACGCTACTGGGAAGAGGTACTATCCAGCGTGCACGCTTGACTTCTGGACATAGCCATTGTATGCTTAAAGCCTGAGAGAGAGAGAGAGAGAGCTGCTGCAGGTGGGGCTGGCCACCTGGCATAACTTTATAATTGCTTAACGACCCGATTGTGATGTCATATAGGCCAATGTTAAGTCTATGGTGAAATGTTTAATAGTTTTTAATTTATAGTTTAAAAAGTATAAAAGTTACAAAGTTGAAAAATACATAGCAGCATGCCCCTATGGGTCATTCCGTGTCAAATCACCCAGTGCCGGAAAGTGACCCTCTCCGAAAAAATCTGAAATAAATCACAGGTGTTTGTAGACTAGACCTATGCACAAATCTGAAATAGTATACCTGGATCACTAATGGTTGAAAAACTACAGCCCTTTGAAGCTTCAAGTCATTTTAAGCATTGTGGTGAACAATCCTTTTTGGTCAACTTGCAACGTTATTGGTTCTTTTGGTATTTCACACACATCAGTGGAACTATGTGAATGGAAGCACATTTTCCTGTTGAATTAAGAAATCTAATCAGATGAGACGTGTCTTGTGTAATTTCCCCTCTGCAAAGTTCTGAAAATGGCTATAAATTCATTATGTGAAAAGACATCATCACTTTTGAAGGCTTCTCATTCGAAAGGTATGTGCCACAAATTTCATCAGGTTTTTTTCCCACTCATATATGGACTATAAGGTCATGTCCATGCATCAACTTTGGTTGTAATCATTGTCATATTGTCAGAGCATTTTGTTTTAATTGGGCTTGATTTTCAAAAAGCCTATTTTCGTCCTATCATTTCACCATGTGGACAGTTAACAGGATTTTTTTAAATTTTACCATATCACATTCTGTATTTGAGGATCATCTGTCCAAAATTTGGGCTTGTTGCTGAGTTTCTTTATTGGAGATATGATTTTTGGAAAATATTCTCTATAAATCCACTGAACTTGCATTGGATCTGCAGTACCACTTTGTACCAGAGATGGGAGTAAGTCACACATGTGCAAGTCTCAAGTAAGTCTCAAGTCTTAACCTTCAAGTCTCAAGCAAGTCCCGAGTCGTTTTTGTGAGGGTCGAGTCAAGTCAAGTCAAGTCATAGCTTAGGTCGAGTCAAGTCAAGTCAAGTCATAGCTTAGGTCAAGCAAGTCACAAGTCAAGTCATATACTGTAATAAGCTGGAAGACAACCGTCTTAAAACTTGAAGAGACGGCAGCCTATGTTTTATGTAGCCCTCCTTTGCACAAAAGGGCTAACAAATAGAAGAAGGGGATATAAGGCTAAAGAATAATTTTAAATACTCACTAGGACCAGCATGATCAGAATTACTAGGAACGACTACAGGGCCTGGTGTACCAAACAATAATTACCAGACAGAGTACTCAACACGGTAGTTTATCATGGGAAGAGCAGCAAACCACTTCCTTTTATTTACAACCATTTTTTCGATATGTTGCAAAAGACAGTCCTTTTTTTATGTACGTTGCAAAAGACAAAAGACAAAGAAGTGCAAGAAGGAATGAACTTGAACAAATACAACAGCTAGCGCTAACAAACTAACAGCTACATTGATGTGGTAGACCAGGGATGGGCAACTTTCATGACTAAGAGGGCCACAATTTTTTATCATCACCATCAGAGGGCCAAATGTGGCTGCGCACTATCGCACATCTGACATGAGAGAAGCTACAAAATAATTCTGAATAAGAATTAAATGTATAACATACAGTATATACATTTCATTTTTTCATGCTCAAATGCATTTTTAATAGGCCTATACATTCCCTAACTACAAATACAAATATTTTACAGCCACATGAGTGAAAAGTATTAATTTCAGTGCAAAGGGCTCACATAAATCACCATTCAATGATAGCACAAAACTGAAAACCAGTTAGTGCAACATAGCCTCAATGCATTTATGCTCCCACTCCATTTAAGAATAGACATTTCCTAACGTCCATGGTGAGAGTAGATGTGATGTAACATCCATCACATCTGTAGCCTATCCAACGCAAAGAAGTAGCCTACTTGTAGTCATGCATGATTTGTCTCAGCTTGCCCTCGACATTATCGAGAATGTCAACAATTATGTGCGTCGGGACAAAGACCGTTTCGAAGTTTGTATCTCCACCAAGGAGGTTAGGCTATGTTTTTATCGGGGTTTGTTGGTTTGTCTGTATATATTTGTTTGTTCGCAAGATAACTCAAAAAGTTATGGATGGATGCAAGAGGAGGTGATGTATTCGCTTGGAGGAGGTTATTTGCGCACTCTGAGTGATTTTCTAGTAGACTTTGGACTAGCAACTAGCGCTAGCTAGACCTGATATGCCAAGTGAATCAATCTGCCAATTTCAGATAGGCTACCGTATTTCAGTCAAATTGTCTGTTATTTGATAGGCGGGATCAATGTGAAACTAAGTCAATATGATAAAACTTACTGTGATGCAAACAGTGCTCTTGTCACGTTTTACTGATGGAGATGGGATGTTAGCTGCCAGCTAACGTTAGATTAAAAATAATGTGAAATCAGCTAGAGACATTTCTTACTTTTCTTTGTGTAGTCGGAAATGGCGGATAACATTTGACGTGGTGCTGGATGTGTCGGATATTTTTGCGCTGTACACCTTGCACTCGGCGAATCGTTTGTTTTGTTGAGTTGAATAGTCTTTAAATCCAAATGTTATGATTTTGGGAACACTGGCTGCTGCAGTAGCAGTAGAATAGTGATGGCGAACTGACCGATGAGTCGGTTAATTAACCCGATTCGTGTCAGTGAATCGGAAGAATCGAGTGCCACACGTCAATGAACCGACTCACTGCTGTTTTTTTTGTTGTTTTTTTTTACCACATTCGTGGCGGCGCGCTTCGCACGAGCTGTGTGCGTCAGTGCAATCGGTGGTACCTGTTTGCTAGGTGGTTTTCTTCTGCTACTGTGTGTGTAGTAATCTAGCTCATCAGCGCCTCCACTGGAGTGGTGGTAGAATCAATCAGGAAATGGGGTACTGATAGCAAATAGCAAGAAGCAGACCGAAAGAATTGTTGACTGAACGAGTTGAAAAACGGTTGCGGTCGGTGAGAGCTAACTAACGTTGAAAGTCAATCGCCAATGTAATGTATCATCAATACTCTGCAAATAAAAGGCTGTGATATAATTGTGCTTTTTGTCTTTGCAGTATTTCGTGCATGGCAACTGTTAAAATAATCTAGCAGAATGAATATTAATGATACGGTGGGCTACGACCTACCGATTCACAACAAGTTAGACCTCGCAGGAGTTAGTCTGTTCTTGGTCAAATCCATATAGTGTTAGTGCAAGCAAGTATGCTATAACATTAGACAAGCTTGGTGGTTACGTTCCATGTCAAGAAGATGTGAGTGTTGGCTGTTAACATTTTAAAAGGCTAAATGGCAGGAGGAGAGCAAGACATTTGCTTGCGCATGTTGCACATGCATGTTGCATGTTTTGGAGCGACTATGGCAGAGGGAGTAAATGTGCGACCCCCCCCCCCCCCCCCCGCGAACCGAAACCGAATCAATTAACCCGGTAGGCCATTCAAAAACCGCTCGATTGAACCGGTTCGCGTCACTGAGTCGGTTTTCCCATCACTACAGTAGAACTGGTAACAACTTCTAAACCCCGACTGCTCCACTGTAGATAGCGGGCGCGTCACCTAGCGCCTAGTAGAGAGGTTGCCAGGTTCGCCCACATGCAACAGGAAATATCCAATCGAAAATAGTTTTATTATTATTATTCACCAATTAACCAAGACAGCAATGACTTGTCGAGTCATTGCATGCAAGTCTAAGTCAAGTCTCAAGTCATGAGTAGCAAGTCCAAGTCAAGTCAAGTCTTTTCTCACTGTTGATCAAGCAAGTCACAAGTCCTCAATCTGGCGACTTAAGTCAGACTCGAGTCAAGTCACTAGACTCGAGTCCCCCATCTCTGCTTTGTACCACATGGGGTGCTCTTTTAATACAATGGAAGTCAATGGAAGAGTAAGAGATTCACTTGTTTGCTGCACATATCCAATCTAAACACACATTTTATGGTTCATAGTTGAATTGCTCCAAGTAATGATTGCAACATGAACAACATACTACTCATAAATAAATCTTATTTAGCTAAATAAACTGATCAAGCAAAATATACACACATAAGACTGACTGATCATACATGCAGCAAGAGGATTTAGCTTGCCATCTTTGTAACAGTTTTCTACACCACCATAGAAGTTGGAAAATGAAAGTCATGAACATATTCAAGAAAAAAGGGGTTTCAAGAATTCAGTGCATTGTCAGATGCAGAAAAAGCAACAGATGCAGTTCAGAGCAGGTATTTCACTTGATGAAGATGACCATGCATGTTTCCATCACATAAACGTATTCATCAAAAGGTATGAGGGCTCAAAACGCTATTGCCTGAATCCAAGACGCATTCATGAAAAGGAGATAACTCATCAAGTATCTTTTTAAAATACCTGATCTCAACTGAAACAATACTTTTTCTGCATCCGGCAATGCACTGCATTTTAGAACCCCCCCCCCCCCCCCCCTTTTAATGTTCCTTCATGACATTCATTTTCCCACTTCCTTCCCAGATAACATGGAGACAAACCACTGATCCACCTTGATGCTCTTTGTCTCTCACAGAGGACTGCATACCAAGCATATAGGCCCCTTCTCAACCTCTCTCCTCAACTCTGGAGGAAGGTCCTCCAGGCTCATTCCCACTGATCTAACTAACACTGGATATGCTATCCTATTATTGCCGCCCCATCATTCTTTATCTGTATCAGTGGGAACTGCCAAAGATGGCAATTATGCTATATCCTCTTGCTGCATGTATGATGACCAGTCAGTCTTATGTGTGTATAATTTGCTTGATCCGCTTATTTTCTCTAAATAAGATTTATTTATGAGTAGTATGTTGTTCATGTTGCAATAATTACTTGGAGCAATTCAACTATGAACCATAAAATGTGTGTTTAGATTGGATATGTGCAGCAAACAAGTGAATCTCTTACTCTTCCATTGACTTCCATTGTATTAAAAGAGCACCCCATGTGGTGCAAAGTGGTACTGCAGATCCAATGCAAGTTCAGTGGATTTATAGAGAATATGTTCCAAAAATCATATCTCCAATAAAGAAACTCAGCAACAAGCCCAAATTTTGGACAAATGATCCTCAAATACAGAATGTGATATGGTAAAATTAAAAAAAAATCCTGTTAACTGTCCACATGGTGAAATGATAGGACGAAAATGGGCTTTTTGAAAATCAAGCCCAATTAAAACAAAATGCTCTGACAATATGACAACGATTACAACCAAAGTTGATGCATGGACATGACCTTATAGTCCATATATGAGTGGGAAAAAAACCTGATGAAATTTGTGGCACATACCTTTCGAATGAGAAGCCTTCAAAAGTGATGATGTCTTTTCACATAATGAATTTATAGCCATTTTCAGAGCTTTGCAGAGGGGAAATTACACAAGACACGTCTCATCTGATTAGATTTCTTAATTCAACAGGAAAATGTGCTTCCATTCACATAGTTTCACTGATGTGTGTGAAATACCAAAAGAACCAATAACGTTGCAAGTTGACCGAAAAGGATTGTTCACCACAATGCTTAAAATGACTTGAAGCTTCAAAGGGCTGTAGTTTTTCAACCATTAGTGATCCAGACATACTATTTAAGATTTATGCATAGGTTTAGTCTACAAACACCTGTGATTTATTTCAGATTTTTTTGGAGAGGGTCACTTTCCAAATGAGCTGAAATTGGGTGATTTGACACGGAATGACCCCTATTGAAGACCTACGTTGCAACGTTTGAATGAAGTTTCTAGGTTAAACGGTTCAAGCTGAATAGAAAAAATGAATTTGGTAAGCGGAATAATAATAAGAAGCAGCCTAGGAAGAACAGTACAGTGCATTTTCATGCACTGTAATAATAAGAAACCCAGGAAGAACAGAACAGTGCATTTGCATGCATTGTAATTAGCCAGACAGATAGATAGACAGATAGATAGATAGCATCTATAGCATCTCCCAGAGGTAAGAAGAGTGGGAGGCCTACATTCTGGTGGTTTGGATGAGAGAAATCTTGTTGTGGTAGCTTGATAGCTTACTGCCAGGAAGTGTAACCGCCACATCTGGGATGATCCCACCAAGCAGAGGGGTATTTCACAAAATCAGGTCAAAAGCTGGTCATCCTTGCTCAAATCGTTTCACTAACGCCAATCCAGAATGAGTAGGAGCGACTATGTCAAGCCAGGTGTAAGTTATTCAGGACACATGCACGTTTTCGTTTCTCCCCCAAATAACTCACGGTTGGAATAAAAAAGACACGTAAAATAGCGTCATTCACACAAAGTGAACATTCGGTTTTGATATAGACTAACAACAAAGTAAAGTTTCACTTTTTTGAATGGGGAATTATGACTATTTTTGTAACGTAGCGGGAGTAGGTGTGGCAGACCAACTGAATGCAAATTTACGTATGCACCCACGTGTGAGAGCTTCCTTGTCTCGGCACGCAACGTCATTAAGAAAGCGCTTGCCACCGCAAAGATGTGCAAAGTATGACTATATATATCTTTATTTTGTCTTAAAACCAAATTAGTTGAAAACACTTTTGTGTCCCCTCCAATCAACTACTACTGTAGGCTACAAAAAAACGTCTGTCAAAAGCATAGTTTTTGCCTTGGTGATTAGACAGTGAAGAGACAGACAGGAAGTAAGTGGGAGAGATAGGGTGGGATTGGGATGGGATTGTGGGCACTTGGACCCACATGTGGTGTGAGCACTGTAACTAGTTGTGCCACAGTGCCCCCATATTGTTATACTATAATCTGTGTCGGTATTGGCCTAAAACAGGGAGGCTTTAGAAGAAATTTGACCATTCTTCTAAAACTGTTTTTATGCTCTCCGGTGAGGTTGGAGTTGAACAGACAGTTAAGAACTATGCACTCAATATTATGATGCTAATAACTAGTGATTATGATGATAATATTATGATGCTAATATATTAATAATTTTACAGGATTGACGTATCTCAAAGCAGAGAGCAATTCTCGGGACCTCAGTTGAAGGAAGAACTACCCAGTCTCAGCCTGTCCAAGCCACATTCTGCTGCTTTCACAGAAATTACGCATGACAAAACCACCTCCGCTCAATCTCCTTCTTCTAACAGATGCACTCTCCCTTCACATAAGCGTGCAACTTCAGTCAAATTCTCCCCCCCCAGAGTTACCATCAATACAGATGAAACCACTCCTTCAACAGCCTTTGTGCAAGCGAAGGCAAACTCCAAAGCCCCACAGAAGCCTATGGTCCGACAGAGCTCCACTGCTGTCCCTAAACAGTGCAGATCAAGGCAGAGAGAGGACATCCATATTCAGCAGCAGCCAAATATTATGTCTCTTAACAAGGAGAACACAGAGATTCTGGAGTCAAATACTGAGGAAGAGAGGGCACTGAAAGTGTCAAGTTTACAGCCAGATTCCCTTTTAGGTATGGATGATTCTAAGGTTTCAGAGGTTGAGCCAGCATCTTCCTCAGAGCAAGACATGACTCTTACCTCAGAGAAAGTTAGATCCAAATGGACTAATAAGGACTCATCTGCTATGCGACCACAAGGCCTAAATGACCCTGCTGATCGAATCCGGTTGGGGAAAGCTCAGAAACTGCGGGAACTGCTGAAGCTAGAGATTTATAAGGAGCGGGTGAGTACTATGTCAATTCTACTTAAGTGTGTTGTGTAGATTTCCACCTGCTTCAATTGGAATGTGTACTGAAGTTATTGCATGTAAAGGATTTGCTGTGTGTGTGTGTTTTTTGGCATGGGCAGCACTGGTGCCCTTAACATATGGAGTCAAAACCATGCCATAAAGATGTTGTGCCTGTGAAAAGACATGTGTAATAGAGTTTTGCAGCTGTATAACACATTTATGCTTGTGCACGGAAACTTTGTATTTGTAGAAATATTTTGTGCATGTGCAAAAAAAAATTGTCTTCGAGGATATGATTTGCACAAATGTAGAACCGTTTTGTAGCTGTGGAATTAATTTGTCTGTGTGCAAAAAAAAATGTGTACGTGCAGAAATATTTTGTGCACTTGTGAAAAACATTTGTCCACAGGGATTTAGTTTGAACGCATGTGGAACAGCAGCAATTGGGAGAAGTGCGACATCTATCTGTCATCTGAACTGGATCTACGAAGCTACAAATCTTTTTTACAGACACGAATTATGGCAGTGTTTTGACGTGCCAAAAAAGAGCCAATCAGCGAATTCTGGCAGGGTTTGTGATGAGCCAATCAGCACATTGCATCGCCTGCTGACTAGCCAATCAGCGCTGCTCACCGACTTGTTGCCTGAACCGATGCTGACTAGCCTGACTCTAGTGCTGACGGCTAGAGAAGGAAAAGTCTTATGATGACCCATTAATACGTCGACATTATGTCTGTATATTGATACGGCAGTCGACACCAGCTATATCCCAGTAACATGTAGTAGTAACTAGTTATTAAGTGAACTTCGCCTGTAAAGGTTACAGACTCATTCTCGTTTCATGTCATGGTAGGCTACTTTGGGGGATCTGTAAACATATTCTGAAGCCCTTGAAAACGCTTGGTGGTGGTGGGTATAGGCCTATTGGAGCGTTTGTAATAGTTGTGATAGTCAAATAGGGTGACCAGACGTCCCGGTTTTCCTGGGACAGTCCCAATTTTGAGTGGCGTGTCCCGAGTCCCGACAAAAGCCCGTCGGGACGCTAATATGTCCCGGTTTTCACCAACCACTGTTGAAGTGTGGTTTAAATATAGCCCGATCACTACCTAAACCCATGTAGAAACTAGCATAAAGCGTCCGACATATGATTTGCGTGTGTGTGATCGTGTGCCAGTCAATCGCAGTCTGCACAATCTTTGCTGTCAACGTTACATTGTTTCATTGCCTCGTTTTAATGGCTAGCAGGTTACGCTACGACAATGCTGAAGAGAAAGTCCTCATTCTCAATAACCTATTAGTCCGTGAGCCAGAGCTAGGGTTGGTCGTTATCAAAAAGGGGGCAAACCATACCTTTACTGAAAGCCTGGAATCTCAGCTTTTCAATGATGTATAATGGCCATCTGACAAGAGTAGCTGTTTAGAGTTATCACATATAATGTAAACTAAGGTTGAGAAAATAATATGGCTGAGTTTCGTTTTCAAAAAATGTTTTCATGCATAGGCTAGATAATAGTGAGGAATGTTTAGGAGTCAGACAGTGCAGGCCCTAATCTCTGACTGAAAGTGCACAGAATTTGTGCATTTACACAGCAATATTTAAGAAATTTTCCCGGGGGTGACACCCCCGAACCTCCACTACCGTTTGGGCTTAAGGACGGCTACGAAAAAAAAGTTTCATCTGTCGCATGTTGACGTTACATTTGATCACGCACAAAAGTGTCCCGGTTTTGGCTCAGAGAAATCTGGTCACCCTATAGTCAAATCGACTCGTTTTATTGTCAATATGTGTCAATCTGAACGTTGACAACCTTTGTATTATAACTCAATACCCCAAAAGAGCGTATAGTGTGATTTGGAGCGTTTTCAAGGGCTTAAAAATGTGGTTACAGATAGGCTAACCCCAAGCCTACCATGACATGAAACGAAAATTAGTCCGTTAACCTTTACGGGCGACGTTAACTTTCATAATAACTAGTTACTACTACATGTTACTGGGATATAGTTGATGTCGACTGCCGTAACAATATACCACAGACATAATGTCGACGTTTTAATGGGTCATCATAAGACATACTAGGGCTGGGCGATATGGACCAAAAGTCATATCCCGATATATTTAGGCTGAATATCGATATCCGATATATATCACAATATTTTTCCCGCAAAGTAGCTGCTAGAACAAAGCACCCTTAACATTTTATTTAAGGCCCCCTTAACATAAGATCAGTTACACAAACACCTCTAAGTATTCTCCTTAACATTTTCCCTCATGTATTTGAGTTTTCTCCTTATTATCTTAAGAAATCCCTCAAACCGTTGCACAAATGTCCAGCAGCCTAAAGGAAAACCCATATATTATCTGAGTTAATGCTGATAAATGTAGTTAATTAACCACTTTTAACAATTGAAAATAAATACATCTTCTGCTAATATTACTCTTCAATCAAATAGGCCTATCAGAAGTTATGTTGTTTATTTAGGCCTAGTAACATAGCTTGCTCAAGTCATCCTAACTGATAGCCTACCATTATGAGCTTTGGTTTGGTTCACCAGGCAACATGTAACAAAAATGGTTTGGTGCACAAATGGTCTTGCTCTTTGGATGACAGCCAGAGGATAATATCCAACTAGCTAGCTAATATAGTTCAATTCATGTCTCAGGATTTACTTGATGAATGGATAAATGTCACCGAAAATTATCACGGTAAGATTATAAATCATTAAGCTTTAGGCTATTGTGTTTGGTGGATTGCTTTCTAATTGCATAACTCATTAGCAAGCTAGTTAGTTGCATATGTTGAATGTACCTGTTGAGTTATTTATCGCTAACATTAGCCCCGTTTATACTATGGGCCATTGGCCCAGGAACTTAAGCCCAGGAACTTAAGCCCAGGGCACAAGCACCAGGGCTAGAGTTCTCGGTGCGTTTATACTGGGGTGGCTCTGGGGTGGGCCCTGTAGCCAACTGTCAAACTTGGATCCATAGAAACGTGAACAACATTCTACAGGCAGCAGGCACGGGCAGTTAGTAAATAGACGGTAGCCGTAGTAACCAGTTTGACGTGACGTGTAAGCACTGGGGCTTGGATCGTGGCCCTGATTGTGAGGTGGGCTTGTTGTCAGGGCAATAGTTCCAGGTTAAGCCCCGTTTCAGCCCAGCCCCGTCTAGTATAAACTCCTACCTGGGCTGGGCTTAAGTTCCAGCACCGGGTTCAGCCCATAGTATAAACGGGGCTATTAGCTACTGATAGGTACATTAGATGTACAGTATAACATCGTGAAATTAACGTCACTGTTCTAAGGTGCGCCGTGTTTGGCTGCGTCACCCGTCAAACTGGTCAAAGTTTATAGTCAGATTTGTCGTGTTATTCGCTATACCATTTTATAGACAATATGTGCTCACATCTTGATATTATTTTGGACAGTCAGTCCCGCATTTCACCCTCAGAAAAGCATGCACATATTAGCAAACGAACAATCTCCGTGGGAACTGGAATTTGTCGTGCCAGAAAATCCCTTTCAATGCAAATGAAAATCTAAATAACTTAACGAATTTCCTTACCTAGGGATACCATTTAAGACATTTTGTGCAACAACCTTAAATAAATTCCTCACATAAGCCTTATGGTTGATACTTAAGGGACACAACTTAGGTGCTGTGTGCAACCCCGCTCTGTGTCAGAAAGAGGAGGGGCGGGCGCGGGTGCGGGGAGCAGCGCATAGAGCTCCGGCCAGCGGCTTGCCTGGAGCAATCAAAGCGCAAATTTGAACTATATCGGTGTATACGATATGGTCTAATTCCATATCTCATTTTTTAAAATATCGATATATCTTAAATATCGATATATCGCCCAGCCCTAAGACATACTGTAACTTTTCCTTCTCTAGCCGTCAGCACTAGAGTCAGGCTAGTCAGCACCGGTTCAGGCAACAAGTCGGTGAGCAGTGCTGATTGGCTAGTCAGCAGGCGATGCAATCTGCTGATTGGCTCTTCACAAACCCTGCCGAAATTCGCTGATTGGCTCTTTTTTGGAACGTCAAAACACTGCCATAATTTGTGTCTGTAAAAAAGATTTGTAGCTTCGTAGATCCAGTTCGCACATGACAGATAGATGTCGCACTTCTCCCAATTGCTGCTGTTCCACATGCGTTCAAACTAAATCCCTGTGGACAAATGTTTTTCACAAGTGCACAAAATATTGCTGCAGGTACGCATTTTTTTTGCACACAGATAAATTAATTCCACAGCTACAAAACTGTTCTACATTTGTGCAAAGCACATGCACAAAAAAATTCTACAAGTAGGCTACAAATTTTCCGTGCACAAGCATAAATGTTTTGTACAGCTGCAAAACTGTGACACATTACACATGTGAATATCTTTTTACGGGCACAAAATCTTTTTGTCATGGTTTTGACTCCATAATAACATTTTCACTTAGATTTACCAGCACATCATTTAGGTACTGTATTTTCCACACTTGAAGTCACGCCTTTTTTTCCTAGTTTGGCTGGTCCTGCGTCTTATTGTCAGGTGCGACTCAAACAAAACAAGACAATCAGCAATAAAACTGAAAATACAGCATCTCTTGCTTATTAAAGTGCAAATTAGATAGAATAATAACAACAAAATTCTACTAAGGCGAGACCTTCTACAAAATATAAAAGGGAATATTCTTGCTATTACCAACCACTTAAGTGTGACGGGAATCAGGGTGGGAATTTCGTCATTTTAGGGGCAAGGCCATTTGGCCTTCACCTTCTTTTTTTTTAGGGGCACCAAGGCCACATGATAGGGCACAAAGGCCACTGAGTAAAATTCGATGGTTTTACATTTCAGGGTTATCTCGACACAAATACATAGACCCGCTAGCCGCTGTAGGCTTTGTGAAACACTGACGCAGCCTCAAACTTCTTTAAGTTGAGGCCCAATCATGGCAGACTTTGGGGTCATAGGGCCCACCTACACATACCTCACCCCACCCCTCATCAAATCATCATGATGATTATCATATCACAATTAGTATTATGCTATATTGTTAAACATGCACTTTCACTTCAAAGCAGTCAATGTTTGTGCCAAAATTGTTTACAAAAAGTTTGTGAAAACTATGCACATCAGGGGTCTGCTTTAGGCTACTAATGTAAGATAGGCTATATATATATAATTACAATTGTTCATTCTTTTGCATGTTTGCATGAGAGATACTTCTGAAAACAACAGCAAATATGGGTGCTATTGTTTTGGGATGTTTCCCTCGTGCAAGCATCATAAGCCGTTTTCAGACAGGTTTCTGCACATTCTGTGATAATTACCTGCCGCATTTCTGACGATAGCGGACATTCAGACATGACGCATAGGGTATTTGCTGAAAGCAAAAGTCCGTGAACATTGCGAAAATACACTGCTGTCTGAAAACGGCTACACTCTGGTAGGCAAATGGAGAAATAAAATGATATGGTTTATAATGAAATTTCATTTGAATGCCTGAATGTAAGAAAACACAATACCAACGTTTGTCTATGGTAAACGGCCGTGCAGATAGGCGTAAATCTGGAAATCTTTAAATGAAAGACTAAGGCTACACTCTTCTGACCATGTTATATTCAAATTTGACTACCGGTAAACAATAGTCAATGCTAAACAATGTTTGCCCTGTTTGTATGGAAGTTGCGGGAATCCACGTTGCTCTATTAAATGTTGTTAAATAATTAAATAGCCTTCCGACAGGTTGAAGCAGAGCTTTGACACTAATGTTATCATGTAGTTTCAGTTTCTGTCATGCAGACGGGCACACACATGCATTCAATGAAAGCTCATACCACCACTTAATCGTATGGCTCTATGTTTAATCACATCGAATTAGCTAGCATTTCCTCCTGATTGCAGTAAGGTTTGCTTTCTTTTTCTGTCGGTTCGCGATTGCGTGATCAATTGCGCAGCAAATTATCAGGTGAAGCACGGACCTAATTTCACTCAAATGCGTTCCGTATCAGTTCAATACCGGAACAAGACTTTTATGTGTCAAAAACGGGACTATTCCGTATTATACTGAATGGTTGGCAACCCTAAGTCAGGGGCATAAAGGCCACTGTGGCCGTACAATGGGTTTTTTTTCACGGGGCATCAAGGCCAAAGTGTAGGGCAATGGCGGCCATGGCCGCATGGCCTTGTATAATTCCCACCCTGACGGGCATACCTAACTACTATTAGTTTTGCGCATGCGCTTTCTCTCTCCCTCTGCACTAACATGCATTGAGTAACAAAAAGGGAGCCTTTTTCTCTTAAAGGGACACTTCACCGATTAGCATTAACCCTATGAGCCCTAAGCTGTTTTAAGGGCATTTTCACTACCTCTAGTTAGAAGCATTTATCCTGGTCATTGTAAGTGCCATTCACACATGCTACATATTGTTTTTTTCAGCACAGTCTAGGCTACCCAGATCTGCCACAATAATATATAAATACTTGCATTGATTTGATTTAGATTTTTAAATAATAAAAATTTTAAAAGCATACTACACAAATTCTTACATTTTGACGTGTATCTCACCACAGCAAGCTGACAGCTCGACATGACTTGCATGGTTGTGTAGGCCTGACTGTCCTGAAAATGGCAATATAAGAACCATGGTGGTGGTATACTGTGGGGCTGAGCAATTTACTGAAATATGTGGTGTGTGCCTTCCAGTAATAAATGGCAATTTTTATTTAGTGCTGAGAAATGACTTTTTGACACTTTTTGCGCTCCATATTTGTGACACAAGTTGATCTGACCTGACTTGTTTGCCTGGTAGCACACATGACGTGCACAGATGATGATTCTCTATAATATTTTTTTACTGCATTGCAATGAACAAAGTAAATGCAAAAAAAGTGTTTATTTGTCAAACAAATTTGGATGCAATATGAATCTTGAATTGGATACCATACAGGAGTTTGCTAGGATCTCAAAACCGTATTATGAACGTAAACATGGGGTAATTGGAGCTAAATGAAGTTATTATTTTGCTGTCACTTCGTCTGTTTTATGGCCTAGAATGTTGTATTTGGTATCTGTGGATAGCTCTAGCTCTCCTCTTTCATCTGACATGCGTGTCATATCTTTCTGATGGCGGTTACACGAGTAAATCAAACGAGAGTAATGGTAGCCGAAGCTATATGACATTATTATTTGTTTGTCACTTCGTTTGTTTTTATAATACAAAAGGATCGATGTGTTTGGTATCAATGGAAAGCTCTGTTTCTTCTCTTTCATTTGATATGCGGGTCATGTCTGTGCAATGCGGGGTTAGCGAGTAATTCAAGCGAGAGTTCTGGATGCGCGGGTGAATGCAGAGCAATATAGACTGTAAATATGATATACTTTGATTTAACTTCATGATTTTATTTTTTTTTTCATACTTGATCGTATCTCATCTCGCTGTGACTAATAATCGCGGAGCAATGTAACAAAGAAGAATGGGTGTGTTTTTTGACACACTTTGCGTCCGTCGGGCTCATAGGGTTAAGCTTTGTATCTTTAGAAAACCACTACCAGTCATGTTTTTGAATGGTCGTGCATCCTTCCCTCAGTTTGCCTTGAGATGGGAGAAATACAGATTTCAATGTTGGACTTCTTGCTTTCAATGATGTAAAAATCATCATTTTACATCATTGAAAGCAGGAAGTCATGGGTTTCATTGAAATCTGTATTTCTCCCATCTCAAGGCAAACTGAGGGAATGATGCACGACCATGGCACGACCAGCCGTGGCCTACTGGTTAGGGCTTCGGGCTTGTAACCTGAGGGTTGCCGGTTCGATCCCCGACTAGTCCACGGCTGAAGTGCCTTTGAGCAAGGCACCTAACCCCTCACTGCTCCCCGAGCGCCGCTGGTTGGGCAGGCAGCTCTGGGTTAGTGTGTGATTCACCTCACTGTGTGTTCACTGTGTGCTGTGTGTTCACTAATCGGTTAAATTGGGTTAAATGCAGAGAACTGAATTTCCCTCACGGGATCAAAAAAGTATATATTCTATTCTATTCATTCAAAAACATGACTGGTTTTCTAAAGATACAAAGCTTAAAGGGATATTCCGCCATTTTTGGAAATGCGCTCATTTTCCACCTCCCCTCGAGCAAAACAATCGATATTTAGATTAAGATGAATGATAAGATCATTAAGCTTTACTGTGTTCGGTGTTTTTTTTTTAACAATCTCCGTGGAAATTATAGAATTTCTGTGCCAGAAAATATCTTTCAATGCACCCCATCCAAATCATTTCAGGTATTTTGTGCAACACCCTTAAGTGAACCCCTTACCAGAGCATAAATGAAGTATAAATAACTATTCTTTTTGTTGTTATTTTGTGTCCTGTAGAGCCAGAAGTCCTTACTGGAGAAAACAAAAAGGATACAGTATGAAACTCTGAAAGACCACAGCAAGATGACTATGAGAGAGCTTATCTACTATCTGCCAAAAACCAACCCAATGAAGTATGACCGTTCTTTTACTCAATGTAGATAGCTGGCAAAATGTTGTAATTTATGTACTTTTAATTATTAACTTTACTCAGCAAGCACGCGCCTTTTTTATTTACTTATTATTGATCTTGTATTCTCTTAGATCATTTCAGGAAAAGGACCAGCATAGCAATGAAACCATCCTCTCTTCACCAGATCCTTCTGAAGTGTATGTTGTCCATTTATAAATATAACATTCAGTGAAATGGGTACCCAACGTTGGGAGTAAGACTTTGTGTATTGTTTTTTTTTTTTTTTTTTTGAAAGAAAAATGCATTTTTTTTACTGCGATGTTCTGAATTAATATCTCAGTTGAAAACTGTTGATTTTGAATAAAGATAGGTAGATTAGATTAGAGTAGATTAGATTCAACTTTATGGTCATTGTGCAGAGTACAAGAGCAGACAACAAAATGCAGTTTGTGTCTTACCAGATGTGCAAATAAGCAAAAAAGTGCAATGTGATCTATGAAGTATAGACAGGTGGTGCATAGACAGGATAATACATATAGTGCAGTATATCGCAGTTACTGTACCTTAGAGCAGAAGAGCAGAATAAATATGGCTATGCAATATGAACAATGTATGAATAATATGTGCAATGTATCAGTATTACAGAAAGATATCCTAAGTGCTTGCCCTAGCTTAAGTTAAGTTTCAAAGATAGGAAAAATCCTATCTTCCTATTACAGAAGCAGTTCCTAAACTCATGGCTCTGTCCTATCTCATCTCAGACCTCCTATCTTATCTTAACTTAAGAATTCCTAACTGTAACTGTCAATCAGATTTTTAAATCGCAATCGTCCTGTCATGCCTGTTTCTATGCTTAGAACGTAAACAAGACTGCCTCTATCTATGATTAGAATGTCAGGTTGCAAAGACAGTGTTCTAAAGATTCTTTGACAGTTCGTTGCTCAAGGTGGACAAACCATAATATCAGAGAGAAAATAGGCTAGGAAGGAGCAATAGGCTATAAAAGACAGAAAGAAAGAGAGTGATATTGATTAATTTGATGTGCTGGATAAAAAGATGAAATACAAAATATATTAATGAATAATAATAATACATAATAGTCTATTATTCTATTATTATAATTGATAGGCCTATTTATTTGTTGTAAATGTTATAAATGTTTGAAAAGACATAGCTTATACATTTTATTTTGCTTGTTTTCACTTAATTATCCTATTTAGTGAAATATATTTATGGTGTCCCAAACAGTCATGTTCCTCATCTTATCATAGGCAACCCAACAGGCCTGTTGCAGTTTGGCAGTTATTTTGCAGTTAGGACAGGGCCTGTGCCATCCTAAGTTAGGATTCCTAAGTTAAGAAATTCTTGAGTTAGGATGGTTCTGTTATGGCCAAATTCCTATCTAAAGTTAAGATCAGATTTTGTCCTAAATGCAGTTAGGACAGTTGCTTCTGTAATACCAAAGATCCTAAATGCCCTCCTAAACTGAGATAAGATAGGATTTTCAAGTTAGGAAGTTTCTGTAATACGGCTCCAGAGTGCAACCAGTTTGGTCGCACATGTGCCCAAAAATAATTGTAAAACAATTCTAGGCCGCACTGGTGCCAACTGACGCTTCTTGGGTGAAAGCATACATCTCTTTCACAAGTTTTCATTGTAGACTATGCGTGCAACTTCACCAAACAGTATAGAAGTAACCCCCCTCTCCTTGCCCGCTTTCTCTGGCTCTCCCTTCTCCTCTGTGCCGCTCAATGGACAGCCGCCCCCTTAATCCAAATAAAGCATTCACGATCGTGAAAGCAATGATGCATGGAAGACGACTAGCTAAATTATTATTGAATCCGGTTAGCATTAGCATGCTTGAATAAAACTCTTTTATTCAAGTTGACTGATCATCTCAATATCAATGTTTCCCAACTCCAAGACTCAAAAGGGACTGTCCCAAGGAGTAAAAGTATTAGCCTACCTTGAAACTTATGCATCCTGATAAAGTTCCCTTGGCCTTTGGAATTAAAATAGCCCCACATCATCACATACCCTTTACCATAGCTAGAGATTCCTGCTTCTATGGGAATTTAACATAGGGGTCAAATACTTGCCCCCTAGCATTTAAGGAAGAACATTTATTTATTTACGACACATTCTTCAATCACAAAGAAAATTGGTGTCCTTAGCGGTTTTATTTTTTCTCATTTTTTGAATTAGGGCATTAAGATCAATTGTCAAATGATGATTTTATATTCCTCTTTTTAGGCAACTTTAGCATGGTATCAAATACATGTGCTCCACACTGTATATCATTCTTGATAAAGAATATGTATATTCTTCATATGTTGTGTTTCAAACTATCTATGCCTTTTTGCCTATCTATGCCTTTTTGTTGTAAAATAATCATTATGGGGGAATTCTTCCCCCTTCACGCGTAAATAGCGCGTAAGCTTTTTTTTCATGTGTCTGTTGCGCACCTGCGTTTTACGCGCATTCTGCTGTCCCAGGTTCTGACACACCCACATAGCGCAAATTCGAAATCAAGGCGGCCTTATGAAAGAGGCGTGAGATTTATTTAAAAAAAGAACCAGACTAATCTACCACCTGAGTCATTCCGTGTCAAATCAGATAAGGTTGTTGCTGCACCGTCTCAGATTTTGTTCAGACTTTGTCTATATCATCAATGGGTCCTACAACCAAGGCCTGTGAAATATTTCTGTGCAAATCATCTGTCTTCATATCTTTTTCATGCAAAAAACATGCTTGTCTTCCATTCTATAAAGTTTAGTCAGGCTAGGAATGATACTTTTTAAGATATGAATACCTTAACATGGCCTCCAAGATAAGGTCATTTAGAGAGTGTAAAAAGGCAAGGGCAAAAAGACTATGAAAACAATAGAATTGAACAAAAATATTTTACGGATTTTAGTTATGGAACCTAAACATTGTTTAGACAAACTTTGAAGAAAATCCGAGTTGGTGCTGCAACCATTTTCCTGGATTTTGTCTGATTTCACACGGAATGACTCACCTCCTTAATTTAGGTTGATATGAAAACGTGGAACGTGGACTTTCTCATTGATCTTCTGAATGCCATTTAACACTAGAAGCGCCGTGCCGTTCTGACCCACTTATACCTAGAAGCGCCGCGCCCCGGTCATTTGACCGCTTTGACGACCTACTGGAAGCGCCGTGCAGACTGGTGCCAAAATTGAAAAAAGGGCTTATTTAGGAGGCCCGAGGCATTTTTGAGACAAAGTTGTCAACCAGTCTTACTTTGTCAATTTGGGTGTGCTGAATTCAAATCTGGAATATGACAAGCTCTATCTGACCTCTGATGACCTCTAGAGGTCATTGAACTTTGGGGCTATAAGCGTCCCAGCTGAGCCCAGTTCTCAGCATCATAAGCAATGAAGTGTACTAAAATGATGAATTAAGTTAACAAATGGTCTTGTTGGTAATTATTGGGGTGCTGAACATATGACCTCTGATAGCCTCAAGGTCATTTGAACTAGGCCTATGCATTTCAGTTCATTTTTTAAAATTATTTAAATTTTATTTGAACAGACAAAAAACAGACAGGACTAAACAAGACAAAAACAAAACATTAACTGCCAGTCCATATGTATTTAATTTTTTTCCCAAAATGGCCACCATGAGAATTAGTGACATTAGTGTGCTTATTCTGCTTCGTTTTGGCAAGCATCAGCAGAGGTGTGGCAATGACATGCAGCAGTGCACTGCAGATTGTATTTTTTTGCAGTTGCAGTTCTTCCTTTTACACTGTGTGATACAATGGCATGTACCAATATTGATAACTGCAATATGACAAGCTCTATCTGACCTAGTGACCTCTAGAGGTCATTGAATGGTTTGGCCTTGGTCATTGAATGGTTTGCCTCCCACCTAAACCTAGCTTTCTCAGCTTCAAAAGCGATCAAGTGCACTAACTTGATGAATTAAGTTTACATATGGCCTTGTTTTTGTCAATGTTTGGGTGCTGAATTTAAATCTGTCATTTTAAAAACTCCATCTGACCTCTGTTTACCTTTTAGATGTCATTTAAATTAACAACCAAAAATCGCTACTTCTTTCTTGGCAGGACACTCAACAAATCCTGTTTCAAAGATTTCACTGAGCACCGTAAGCTTCTGAAAGAACTTGGCAGAGATTACCTAAGCGGATTCTCAGCCAAAGGTCACGTTCTGCCGCAACATTCACATCCTTCTCCTCTGTGGTTGCCTCCGGTCTACCTCTGTTCAGCTCCTTGTCTCCTCTGGAGGTAAATGATGCCACGGACTCGGAAACCTTTCTCAACCTTCAAATTGCTACTCAACCCTCAGCTGCCTCCTCTGTCCAACCTTACTGTGGATGCCCTTGCCTCATTTTTCACAAGCAAAGTAGTCAATTCTCTTCATGCCCACATGACACGACAGATACTGTATTAAACTCCTACAACCTCCAGTGGCTGCTGGAACATTTTTTTCAGCATTTGCTTCTCTCTCTGAGAGTGAGGTATCTAGACTCCTAACATGTAGCTGTCCTACTACATGCTTGTTGGACCCTATACCTATGAGCCTGCTTCAGTCCATCTGCCCAACCATTACACCAGCTATCACATATGTGATCAATGATTCACTAACCTCTGGCATGTTTCCAGAAGAATTCAAAACGGATCCGGGTTACACCTTTACTTAAGAAAACTTCACTCAACCCTGCTCAAGTTGAGAACTACTGCCCTGTCTCACCTTTCCTGTCTAAGGGTATAGAGCAACCAGTTTCCAAACAAATTTCTTTCACAGATCCAAATCAATCTGGGTTCAAAAGGGCCACTCTACTGAAACGGCTCTGCTTTCTGTAACAGAAGCCTTAAAGGAAGCCAGGCCTTGGTCATCAGTACTCATTCTGCTTGACTTATCGGCTGCCTTTGACACAGTTAATCACCGCATCCATCTCTCAAACATGGGTATCTCCGACTCTGCTCTCTCCTGGTTTGAATCCTACCTAACAGGACGCTCATTTAACGTATCATGGCTTGGACTGTCACCACTGGGGTCCCTCAGGGCTCAGTACTGGGCCCCCTAATCTTTGCTATCTACACCACCTCTTTGAGACAGATCATTCATTTGCATGGCTTCTCTTACCACTATTATGCAGATGACAAACAGCTCTATCTGTCCTTTCCACCTGATGACACATTGGTCTCGTCACGGATCTCAGATTGCCTCTCAGACATATTTACATGGATGAAGGCACATCACCTCCAGCTAAACCTCTCAAAAACTGCTGGTCCTCCCAGCAAAACCTACCATACATCATCACATCAACATCAAAGTTGACTCCTTGTCTGATCATGTTGCCTCGGTAGCCCGGTTGTACATGATTGTCTGATCATGTTGCACTCTACAACATACGAAAAATCAGGACTTATTTGACTCATAATACTACCCAACTCCTGACACAGGCTATAATCATTTCACAACTTCACTACTGTAATGCCCTCCTGACAGGTCTCCCAACCTGCACAGTGAAATCCATTCAGATGATCCAGAACGCAGCGGCGTGCCTGGTCTACAACCAACCCAAAAGGGTGCATGTCACCCCGTTGCTCATCAAGCTACACTGGCTACCGTTGGCTGCCCGCATCAAAATCAAATCTCCAACGTTTGCATACAAAGTAATCTCTGGCTCTGTTACCACCTACTTGAATGCTCTCATACAGGTATATGCTATCACCCGACCGTTGCCATCCTCAGAACAACGTCTAGCCGCCACCGGCACGCTCAGGCCAATCCAAACTTGCTTCATCTGTTGTCCTCATACTAGAGTAGGGACATTCCTTTCTTCCTTCAAAAAGCTTCTGAAGACCCAGCTCTTCAGAGAACATCTCCTCATAGCACTACTTACAACTAGTCTTGCTGATCCTAGATTTACCACCCAATTGTGCCTGTTGAGGTGTCCACGACCATGGCAACCTTGGGAGGGGCAAGAAAGAGGTGGTCATACCCAGCTGCATTCATCAGCCAAATGTAATGCAATGTAATGATGCATTATTATTCCATTGCAAGAGGGCACACTGCCAAGCAGCTGTCTGGCTCCAAGCAAATCATCAAAATCTGCACTGCGTCCACCAGAAACTATGGGTTGGCGAATTGAGAAAGATAGTCTTTTGCCAGTTCTCACCTTCTTCTGTGCCTCAAGGCTGTTATCAATCTTGTTACATGCCATTGTACCACACACTGTAAAAAGAAGAACTGCAACTGCAAAAAAAACCTAAGCTGCAGTGCACTGCTGCATGTCGTTGCCACACTTCTTCTGATGTTTGCCGAAGCAGACTAAGCACACTAATGTCACAGCCTAGCTATTCTCATGGTGGCCATTTTGGGGAAATGATGTGAAATGCACATGGACTGGCAGTTAATGTTTTGTTTTGTCTTATTTGTCCCTGTCTATCTGTTTCATATTCCCTTTGGGACAATACAATAAATGTCATTTCAAAAAATGAAGTGTAAGGCATAGGCCTATAGGCAACGTCTAATGACCTTGAGGCTATTAGGCCATGTGGTTTTGTAAATGAAAAAGTGAATTCAGCACCCCAATACTTACCAAACAAGGCCATTTGTTAACTTAATTCATAATTTTAGTACATTTCATTGCTTATGAAGCTGAGAAACGAGGTTCAGCTGGGACCCTTACAGCCCCAAAGTTCAATGACCTCTAGAGGCTACTGATTTACTATTGTATTCTTCTGGCCACACTGCCACTTGAATATGAAAAACATATAAAGCAGTGGAGTATGTCAGTTTTTTTGTTGGTTATGGTAATCAGTATTGAATCAGCTAAGTAGTCCCTTATTGACAGACAAACCAGCGAATCACAAAGAAAAGCTCTCTACTCATTGAATTTTGATTGCCTATATTGCGGTCAGGCTTGTAAAAAGTATATTTATTTTGTGAGGTATATTTTGCAATGCAGTCGTTCCTGAAGGTTTGTCACCAAAGTGTTAAATCACTTGTTTGCAGGTTCATGTGCTTAATCATGTATTTAATCAACTGTTAATGTGTTTAATCAAGTGGTGTATCGAAAGTTTAAAGAAACATTTATTTTCTATGTGCAGCTCAGAGGAGATACCTGCCCAGCGGGAACAGCATATTCAATCGCAACATCATGTTGAAGAACAGGCCCATGAGGAAGATTTGTCAGAATCTGATTCCAACGAACCACTGCTGGTACCCCAGGTGAAGGTAGCAGAGGATGGTTCACTGATCATCGATGAGGAGAGGTCAGAATTTACCTCAGTCGCACAAAGCATTTACATTTTTTTACATCCATTTTACTGTTTTCCAGAAGTCAGGTCTGTCGGTCGCTATTGCAGAATAGCTTATTATAAGCAGTCCAAGCAGCACGGCTGCGGGAGACATATTTTTAGGGCCTGAGCACCGATGGTGCGTAGGTCCGCAATGGCCTTGTTTTTGTAAGAATTGTTGTTGTTCTTGTTGTTGTTGTTCAATTCAATGCATTTCATTTCATTTCATTTCATTTAATTTCAGCACAGACAGGGGTGTGTGGGTGTGTGTGTGTGTGTGTGGGGTGCGTTACTGTGCGTTCAGACCAAGAGCGACCAAAGCTGCAAAATCGCCGGAAGTAGTTGACTTTGAATGGGGACGAGCGACTACAGCGACCAAAACGACCACAGCGACCAGCGTCAAAACTTGGGCGACCAGAGCGACCAAAAACAGTTAAAAACATTTTAACGTTATGCAAATTAGCTATGACTCGGCTGCAAATACTGACAACAAATCGGAATGTAGGCGTGCTTCGCTTGTATGGATGTAATAAACGAAATTGAACGTTCGAATCACTCACGTCATGAGCGACTTGGGCGACTTGGGCGACTGCATTTTATCAGCATCAAAAGCGACTTTGCAGCTGTGGTCGCTATTGGTCTGAATGCACAGTTAGTCCCAGGAGAGAGAGGAGGAGGGGGCTGGGAGCATATTTAAGTTCAGAAGGCGAATAGCCTCAAAAGTAAAAGTAGCCTTCCTCCTGTTGGTCCTAGCAAGAGGACAGCGCAGATGCCTGCCAGAGGGCAGCCATTCAAAAACTCTATATAAGATATGGGTAGAGTCTTCGAATATCCTTCTTCTTCTTCCTGTTTTGGGGGGGGATTTTGTAATTTGGTACACATGCTGCTCAGGGACAGCCCGCTGCTCAGGGACAAAGGCTTGGCACCGGGCATGGCTCAGAGACTCACTAGCGCCCCCTTATGTGACTGATCCCGTGGTTGGCATTTATTTTCAGCTAGACTCACCTAATTTGGTAGGTGTGTGTGTCTATCTCCCCAATATGAACTACTTTTGTAATACAATGCATAAGGAAATGAGATAATTGGGATGTATGCACACTAAAATTTGATGAATTGTGATGCCAAAATGTGCTTCCCATGGGCGAAAACGCATGAAATTTGGCACACACATCAATTATGTAGAATGCATACACAGGGATAAAGGTTTGGACCCAGGCATGGCCCAGGAACCCCATAGCGCCCCCTTATGTCACTGCAACTTGCGGTTGGCATATATTTTCAGCTACACACACCGAATTCGGTATGAACCACCCCCCACCAAGACAAACAACTTTTGTATCAACATGGCATTAGCCACAGGAAGTGAGGTAATTGAGATTTTGCGCGTTTTGGACATGATCAATTTTTATGCACCTCTCCTAGATGATTGATCCGATTCATGTCAAAGTTGGTATATAAAGTTGGTAATGATGATATTCACATGCCCATAATGCATATTTGGCATAGTGCCACCAAGAATACTTTGTTTGTGCAACCGATCTTATTTTAAGGGGGCCTTAAATCATATTTGAAGGGAAAACCTTAACTCATGGTGTTCTGTACAACCGGCCCACTTTGCACAAAAGTTCATTCATCCATTCTTTGACCTCTGAACTGTGCTAGGGAAGTGTCAAATGTTAACTCTGAAAATTGTTTCATAGTTTCCTTGCAACACAATCATCGTGTCAAATCGCAGTTGCAGTTTTATCAGTCAGCAGTTTACCAGCAGTTAAAAGATATGGTTTGAATCCACCTGGTTTTAAGTTGCTGATTTGAAGTAGTGTGTAGGATTCAGTGCGTAGGATTCAGTTAGGTTGATAAAACAAGGTTCAGCAGAGTCTGAATCCCATCAAAAAGTGAATCTTGGATTCAGTGCACCCCTACATGTGGGTAAGATGTTCAAATTTACTAGTTTGGAAGTCCTGACCTTGATTGCTGTCTGACTGTCCTCTGTCTTCTGGTAGTTTGACAGTAGAGGTACTTCGTAACAAGGGACCAAATCTTTCTGAGGACCGAGACCCTATCTTTGAGCGTGGCTCAACAACTACGTACTCCAGTTTTCGTAAGGGCAGCTATACAAAGCCCTGGTCAAGTCAAGGTGAGTGGATTTAGCTAACATTTTAGCCAACTTACATTAAACTGAGGTGTTTTAAGCTAGAGTGTTGTTTGCATTAGCAACAAAATGGCTGATAGCCTGTGAATGTGGGCATGTAGACACATCGAAATAAAGCCATTTTCAAACCACTGACCAGGCTCAAAATAGCCTAATGATGCTGTGGTAGTGTGGGTAAAGTCCGTACAGACAAACCAAGGTAAACTTTGAAAGGGTACAGAGACGTTACAACAAAGGCTGTTTTTGAAGGGAGCCTTACTTTGTGTTCCAATAGTGTCAAATCAGTTGGCGTGTTCAGCCAGATCTGCACCGCTAGAAGTGTGCTAATGCAAACAACGATCTTGCTTAAAACTCCTCTGATTAACATAATTTCCCCCGCAAAAAGAAAGTTTGAACTCATCCATAAATAGGTTGTTTTAACTCCGGATCTTTCCTTTAAAGAGCAACTTGCAGGTTGATTTCAAAACTGAATTTATGCTGTTTTGAAAATGTCTTTTAAAAATGCGTATACATTAATATTTTAAAAACCCTATGGACAATAATTCAGAAGAAAGAAGAATTATGGACTGCTTGCCCCCTCATTGCTGCTTGCAGCCATGTTTGTTTCCTAGATTGTTCTAAATAAGGCATATGTAGCACATCATAAAAAAATGTAATAAAGTAGAGACCTTGATGTAGCATTTTCAATATTGACTTTTCTCCTATCCCAAGCTGATATGGGATTTGAGCTGGAAATGAAGATGTATGATGTGTTGACTTGAGAAATCTGTATGCCTCTACGTGTTACTGATTTGAGATACTTTTATGATAAATCCACATTTAAAAAAAAAACTGGTTTGTGTTGAGCTCTCTGGTCCAAGACCCAGGTGGGATACACATTAGTGGAGGTTGAACTGCTGTCCCTGCTTGGCTGTACAGCGATTTCGTCACCATGAGTAATCGAGAGCAATCAATCACTGGCTTTACTTTCAGTTGTAGGCATTATGATGACATGATGTTTCCTTTTTGTTGTGTGCATTTTACAGAGACGGATATGTTCTTCCTTGCCATTAGTATGGTAGGCACAGACTTTTCAATGATTGGCTCAATGTTTCCACACCGAGCTCGCTCTGAGATTAAGGTATGCTATCATATTTTGGTCAAAGGTTGTTTTATCTTTTAGTTGGTGTTTATTTTCATTAGAGATGCACCGATATGGAATTTTAGGGTCGATACCGATACAATGCGATATCAGTTTGTAGTGGCCGATACCGATACGATAACCGATAATATTCTTGGGGAAAACATGTCAAAAATGAATAGGGGGGAGGGGGGCGCTGTGGCGCAGCAGGCTACAGTGCCCGTACCATTTACGGGTCCGAGTGCCCATGGGGACCCAGGTTCGAATCCGGCCTGCGGTCATATCCCAATCCCACCCCATCTCTCTCTCCCACTTGTTTCCTGTCTACCTCTTCACTGTCCTATACTAATAAAGGCAAAAGGCCAAAGATATATACTTAAAAAAAAATAGGGGACAACATTTAATAGGCATCATTTAATTGCAGTAATTGTACCTGCCATCATGACGGACATAACCTATAATAGTCCACAGTGGTACAGTAGTCAACAGCAGCAGTAGCCTAGGCCTACTGTATGTGTGGCTCCTTTAAATGAACGTGACGTCATTGAGTTGCGAGTGAGACAGCAAGTGAATCGTTTTCATATGGAGTAAACTCTCAACGCAGATACAGTGCCTATAGAAAGTCATCATACCCTTTTGAAATAGTTACTTTTTTTTTCTTACAGCCTGAAATCAAAGCCCATTTAAAAAAATATATATATTTTCCAGTTTTATTTACAAATTTAGCTGTCAGCATAAAAATAATGAAAAAAAAGTCAACAGTTCTGACTGTGTGGGGATGTTTCTCTTCAGCGGGGACTGGGCAATTGGCCTAGATAGAAGGGAAAATTGTACACCCAAATTCTTGAGGAAAACCTGTGTCCCTCTACTAGACAGCTGAAGATGGGCAGGTAATTCGCCTTCCAACACGACAATGATCCTAAACATACTGCCAAAAGAACAAAGTAGTGGCTTAAGGATAGGATGATGAATATTTGAGTGGCTAAGTCAGAGCCCTGACTTAAAACCTATAGAAAATCTGTGGACTGACTTGAAGAGAGCAGTCCATCGCCATTCCCTACAGAATGTGACTGAATTTTAACAATTCTGCACGGAAGATTGGGCAAATATTCCCCAATCTAGGTGTGCAAAGCTATAATAGAGACATATCCAGGCAGATTGATGGCTGTAATGAAAGCAAAAGGAAGCTCTACAAAGTATTAAGTCAGGGGTATGATGACTTTTCCAACCCTGTTATTCTAGTTCTTAATTTTTTATTAATTTTCAGAACTGTTGACTTTTTTTCATGGGTTTTGATTGCAGGCTGTAAGACAAAAGACAAAAAAAGTAACTATTTCAAAAGGGTATGATGACTTTCTATAGGCACTGTAAATGTCCAAATCAGAGTTAGTGTGGGAAACTTATGTAAAGTTATAGCAGCGGGTAATTAAATAAAGCTGCAACTCATCGGACTTGTTGTGTATGTTAAGAGTCAAAATTCTCCTGACAATAGCCTTTATGACGCGAGGGAAAATGTTCGGTGGCGATCATCGTAATTATTAAAAATGTTCAATGTTTGCGACTGGAAATCCTGTGGTGTGTGGGGTGTTCCGAGGGCAGCCGAGAAAGGTTTTTTATCGTCTTGTGTGGGTTCTCTCACAGATAAAAAATCGGTTGAGATTTCTAAAGTCTTTGTGTGTACCCCGCTTTAGGTTAAAAAGAAGATAGTTCACGAGACGATTTTTGGCTGCACAGATTCAGTGCAGATCTTGTTAGAATGGTGAAATGCATCCACACAGTTGACATTATTTAGAGGAAGAAGCAGCCAACTCAAGTAGCATGTAGCCAGACGGGCCTTACGTAGTTGGGAAATTGGGGCTTTAAGAAACATCAGTGCAAATTATCGGCCGAAATCGTGCATCTCTAATTTTGATAAGCTTAGTATTGATGTTTGAGCTTGATGTTATTCAATGTTAATTAAATGTTCATTTAATGTTCAACTTTCTAGAACAAATTCAAGAAAGAAGAGCGTGCCAATGCCTGGAGGATAGACAAAGCCTTCCGTATGACTTTCCTGCAATATACTGTTTGCCAATTACATATATTTTTTTGCAACATAATTTGCAGTTGTAGATTTATATTATTATGTAATCTTTTTAAACCTTGATCTACTGTATGCATCATTGAAATGCTAAAAACTAAATCACATGAATACAGTGCGTTTTACAATTCTTAGCAGTAGGGGTGGGAGACCTGGACAAAAAATAATAACTCAATGTTTTTTGTGATATTCACGATAACATATAATTAGTCGATATCCTATAAAAATGCAAGTCTGAGTTAGCTAGCCGGGCGATAACGAAGGCGGCCAACAAGGAGGGCCCTTATTTTAGAGATTGTTCACATGCCTTTCTTAACCAGTATCAGCATTTAATCTGGAAAGGCAATTCAACTAGCACACAGAATAGGCTGACCATATTTACACCAACCACTATTAGATTGTGGTCTTAATATAGCCCAATCATTAACTAAACTCATGTAGAAAGACTAATAGTTGTATGTTGTATTGTTATTTAATGTTTTCATGCATGTCTGGATAATGGGTGAGGAATGTTTAGGAGACAGACCATGTATGAATGTTTAGGCATAGTGCAGGCCCAAATCTCTGACTTGTGCATTTGCATAATACTAGTTTAAACATTTTCCCAGGGGTGACACCCCCGAACCCCTTATTACTTTCGGACTGAAGTAGGCCTATAAAAAAAATGTCTGACCTGTTGCAAGTTCACCAAGCTCTCGATCTCATTCCACAAGCCAAGAGCACAAGACCAGCCAAACTATGAAAAAAGTGTGACTTATAGTCTGGAAAATACGATAATGATAATAATGATAATAATAAATATAGCCGCAAGTGGTGATGGCGGGCCCGAGCACCTGCGGTGCGGACCCGTGACATTTCGGAATCTACCAAAGCAACACCTACTTGTTGGTGGGTATGTGCATGAGCAACACACATGCCCACCAAATTTGGTTATCAATGTATGTGTCAACCACAACAGACAATAGGCTAGGTGGCGCTATAGAGTCCCTTAGCCACACCCTAGGCCAGACCTCTGTCTCTGACTAGCGGCAGCAGTAACACACAAGCCTACCTAATTGTCGTGAAGGTATGTTTCAACCATAATAGACAACACCCACACATGCCCTAAGCCACACCCTAAGCCAGAGCTCTATCCCTGACTAGCGGTCACAATAACACACATGCCCACCAAATGTGGTTAATTTTCGTGAATGTATCAACCACGACAGACAATGTGCTAGGTGGCGCAATAGAGTCCCTAAGCCACACCCTAGGCCAGAGCTCTGTTTCTGACTAGCGGCAGTAATAACAAACAAGCTCACCAAATTGGATTCATTTTCGTGAATGTACAGTACAGGCCAAAAGTTTGGACACACCTTCTCATTCAAAGAGTTTTCTTTATTTTCATGACTATGACTATGAAAATTGCAGATTCATACCGAAGGCATCAAAAAACTATGAATTAACACATGTGGAATTATACTTAACATAAAAGTGTGAAACAACTGAAAATATGTCTTATATTCTAGGTTCTTCAAAGTAGCCACCTTTTGCTTTGATTACTGCTTTGCACACTCTTGGCATTCTCTTGATGAGCGTCAAGAGGTCACCAGAAATGGTCTTCCAACAGTCTTGAAGGAGTTCCCAGAGATGCTTAGCACTTGATGGCCCTTTTGCCTTCACTCTGCAGTCCACACGGTGGTTGGAACCAAAGATCTCAGATTTTGACTCATCAGAGCAAAGCACAGATTTCCACTGGTCTAATGTCCATTCCTTGCGTTCTTTAGCCCAAACAAATCTCTTCTGCTTGTTGCCTGTCCTTAGCAGTGGTTTCCTAGCAGCTATTCTACCTTGAAGGCCTGAGTCTCATCTTAACAGTTGTTCTAGAGATGTGTCTGCTGCTAAAACTGTGTGGCATTGACCTGGTCTCTAATCTGAGCTGCTGTTAACGTGCGATTTTTGAGGCTGGTGACTCGGATGAATTTATCCTCCACAGCAGAGGTGACTCTTGGTCTTCCTTTCCTGGGACGGCCAGTTTCTTTGTAGCGCTTGATGTTTTTTGCGACTGCACTTGGGGACACTTTCAATTTTTTGGACTGACTGGCCTTCATTTCTTAAAGTTATCTCTTTTTTCTTTACTTAGCTGCTGTTTTCTTGCCATAATACAAATTCTAACAGTCTATTCAGTAGGACTATCAGCTGTGTATCACCCCTGACTTCTGCAAAACACAACTGATTCCCAACCCCATTTATAAGGCAAGAAATCACACTTATTAAACCTGACAGGGCACACATGTGAAGTGAAAACCATTTCAGGTAACTACTGTACCTCTTGAAGCTCATCAAGAGAATGGAGAGTGTGTGCAAAGCAGTAATCAGAGCAAAAGGTGGCTACTTTGAAGAAACTAGAATATAAGGCATATTTTCAGTTGTTTTACACTTTTTTGTTAAGTACATATTTCCACATGTGTTAATTCATAGTTTGATGCCTTCAGTGTGAGTCTACAATGTCAATAGTCATGAAAATAAAGGAAACTCATTGAATGAGAAGGTGTGTCCAAACTTTTGGTCTGTACTGTATATATCAACCACAACAGGTAACACACTAGGTGGCGCTATAAAGTCCTTAAGCCACACCCTCAGCTTGAGCTCTGTCTCTGAATAGCTGTAACAAAACACATGCCCATCACATTTGGTTCATTTTCGTGAATGTTTGTGTCAACCACAACAGAAAATGCGCTAGGTGGCGCTATAGAGTCCCTAAGCCACACCCTAGGCCAGAGCTCTGTCTTTGACTAGCAGTAGCAATAACACACAAGCCCACCGCATTTGATTAATTTTCGTGAATGTATATGTCAACCACAACAGACAACAAGCTAGGTGGCGCTATAGAGTCCCTAAGCCACATCCTAGGTTCGAGCTCTGTCCCTTACTAGCGATAGCAATAACACACAAGCCCACCAAATTTGGTTCATTTTCATAAATGTTTGTGTCAACCACAACAGATAACGTACTGCTAGGTGCCGCTATAGAGTCCCGAAGCCACACCTTAGGCCAGAGCTCTATCTCTGACCATCGATAGCAATAACAAACAAGCCCACAAAATTTGGTTCATTTTCGTGAATGTTTGTGTCAACCACAACAGATAATGTGCTGCTAGGTGACGTTATAGAGTCCCGAAGCCACACCTTAAGCCAGAGCTCTGTCTCTGACTAGCAGAAGCAATTCCACATGTAGCTGCCAAATTACATCCCATTCCTATAACACCAACTTCCTGTTTCTTAATAAAACGCCATAATTCAAACCTTCGCCATTTCAATATACTTCAAAAATTGAAAAATCTGGTCGCATTTCCTCTCGGGCAACCCTTCAAGATCATTTTAGTGCTTATATGACATGATTTTGATAAACCGTCCAGGAAAAGTGTTTCAAAATACGTGATATGCAAAAATCATAATCATAATCATAACTCAAATTCCTCTAAGATTCACTATATAGTTTAAACGTAAAACTTGTTCAGAATAATACAACACACATGTCCACCAAATTTGGTTCATTTCCGTGAATGTATGTGTCAACCACAACACACAACGCACTAGGTGGTGCTATAGAGTCCCTGAGCCACACCCTAGGCCAGAGGTCTGTCTTTCAGTAGAGGTATCAATTCTACAGGTAGCTGCCAAATTTCAAGAGTTTTAGAGCATGCCAAGTTGGTGAAAAAGGGCAAAACATTCCGGTAATCTGATCAAAAACAATAGGGCCTTGCACCTACGGTGCAGCCGCTACAGCGGCCGCACCTCGGTGCTCGGGCCCTCATAATTAGAAAAACTATCACTGCAGCCATTTCAATTGGAGACCTAGGTTCAAATCCTACCGCTTTGCTTCGTTTTTTCTAAATTTGTGTGGACAAAAGCAACTGTTTAGCTAGCTAATTAAGGTATAGATAATACTACATGTAGATAGATGGCTGCAAAATAACTTACAAACTGATAAGAACGTTGTAGTAAATATGTCAATAAGCCATCCCACTTTCGTACAGCATTCATCATGAGCTTTCTAAATGATACATTATTTAAAGGCACCCTTAATAGTTGTTTTTACCCTAGCATAATGTTTCCAAAATCATTTTGATGCCACATAATCTCATAACATGACGATCGGCTCTTATGCCTTTTCTGAGCGGAATCGCCCTCTGTAGGCGATTACCGACCTAGAAACTTTCTTGTCTTATCTTATAGAATATGTGGAGTTATTATCTGAAGTTTTCATTCTTTAGCATTCAATTTCTTTTTTTATATGTATGTGTTAGGAGAGAAACGGCGTTTGGATCTGGATTTTTTCACAGAGCTGCTTGAAAAGATCTTGGCTGATGAAGAAAGAAGGAAAACAAATAAAGTAAAACCTTCTATGGGAGCTAGAGTGCAGCAGAAGAAAGACAAGAAAAAAAGAGGTATAATTTGGCAAGTATTTTTTTCAAATGTTGTAGGTCTGGTCCATTGTTATCAAATGCCCTTACATATCTTTCTTCATCAGTGAGAAAGCCCTTGAAGGCTGTCTCAGATACGGAAGATTCTACAGAGGAAGATTCAATTGGTGATTTTACAGAGGGAGAAAAAGAAAATGAGCACAATGTCAATGAGCATGGAACAAGTGATGGCAAAAACAGCAGAAACAGTAGAGAGGGAGGTGATTTTTATCCAGTGATGGATAGACAAGCAACACCCGACACAGGCATGACTAAATAAATATGAATTAAATGAATAAACAATATGGTTTTGCCTACTATTAATTACGAATATAAATGATAAATAAGTGATAAGCAAACATTGCACCTTTCATTTTATGTCTTAGATTACAATGAGGCAGCTACTGGAAGACTAGCTGCTGATGAGAACTCACAGAGTGATAGGTAAGATGCTTGAATTTGGGTGGAGCACAATAAATTGACATAAGTGGTGGATAAGGACTGAGATTGTGTAAATGTTTATGAATGACAGAAGGGACTCAGAGATGAGGCACGCTTCCCTGGTCGGTGACCTCCAACAGAGAACAAAGCCTAAACTTCCTCTGAGAGCCTCTGGGAAGGCTGGACAAAATGCTCCAATTGGAGATTGTGCCACTGAGGAGAGTGAGGGAGCCTCTTCCCAGTTGACCAGGAGATCTGAGGTAAAAGCAAATCCTTTGAAGTGGACTTTTTTTCGGGGGTTGGGATGTGTGTTGTGAAAATACTTTTCAATACTCATCTGGATTGAAGCAACAAACATTTAGTGTAAGAGTAAAACAAAACAACATAAAATTACTTATACAGCTTTTCTCAAATGCTTAAAACACAAAAGCCAATCCTCTAAACCAAATGGCCAGTTGTCTAAACACATTTACTAAATCTAGCCTCAATTTTTCAATACCATAAACACATTTCACATGAAGACACAATTCACAAAACACAATCCTCCGTTCTCATAAATCTAAGCACATTTTTCCTTGCTAAAACACATGTTGCAAAACATATTCTCAAATGAAAGCTCATGTGATGCAAAATGCTTGCCACAGTCAGCAATAACTGAACACGATGAACACACCTGGCGTCATTCATTACACACAACGACTCAAAAATGAAGACACTTGTTGCTAATGCGCACAGTGTCTGTGGTGTGTGTGTGTGTGGTGTGAATGAAGAAAATAAAAGAACTTCACACTCTGATCACGTTTTCCGTTGTGTACTGTTGTGTGCAAAGGATTCTGTTTTTTGCATTGAGTTGTGTTACAGTAGTGTACTTGGAGGATTTTCTGTACTCTTCATATGAAACTCACAACTCTAAATGAAGGGCTCTTCTCCAAAACACTATAAATCCATTTTATAGACATTACTGTACTGTAACAAATCATGTTACTGCATTTACAGTAATTGTGTGTTTCAGGTAATACAAATGCAGTTGTTTTGTTTTTTATTGAGTAAAGATAAATTACTGTAACTAAACATAACCCAATACAGTTTCACTGAGATTACTTGAAAAACAAAATTTTAAAAATATATTTATGAAAATTCATTAGTAAAATGGTGGATATAGCGTTTTGGAAAATAACTCTTCAAATGCCTAATCCTCTGCAGAGATCTAAGAAGATCTGTTACTCTAAAGTTTTTTAAAAATATGCATTGGCAGTTACTGTATGAAACAAAGAACCTTCTCACAAATTGAGCATTGTGTTTTCAATTGTTTTGCTGTAGTGTGTAATGATGTTTATAGTGTTTACATTTTTGAAAGCTTCGAGCTGCTCTTTTGGTGTGGAAGTTTGAGTTTTGAAGTGAGAAGGTGTGGTTGGGCTTATGTAGCTTTAGAAAATGGTATTGTGTTTAGACATTGGGGAACATGGAGGAAACGTTTGTGACATGTGTTTTAGCATTTGAGAAAAACTGTAATAACTTTATTTGATTCACAGCTGCTACATAGTGTTTTGACCACGACAACCCAATTACATATTACCACAAACTTGCAACCAGTTAACTTTCTAAAGAGGCGCAATCGCTTGTTTGCTAAGGGTCGGGTCAGGGCGCTGTCATGACCATTCAGCCTCCCTCTACAAGTCTATGTGATGGGCAGCCGTGGTGTACTGGTTAGGGCTTCGGGCTTGTAACCGGAGGGTTGCCGATTCGATCCCCGACCAGACCACCACGGCTGAAGTGCCCTTGAGCAAGGCATCTAACCCCTCACTGCTCCCCGAGCGCCGCTGGTTGGGCAGGCAGCTCACTGCTCTGGGTTGTGTGATTCACCTCACTGTGTGTTCACTGTTCACTGTGTGCTGTGTGTTCACTAATTCGGTTAAATTGGGTTAAATGCAGAGAACTGAATTTCCCTCACGGGATCAAAAAAGTATATATTCTATTCTATTCTTTTTTTTATATAACTTTGGGGGAGAACCCGGGCGAATGAAACACTTTTTAATTCAACAGAATTTTCAAGGAGATCATACCACAGTGAAAGCTAATATTTTGCCCCTAGCAACTTATATCTATCTTCTGTTAAAGGAACACTTCAACGTTTTTTCATATTAAACTATGTTATTCCCTTAATTAAGACGAGTTGATACATACCTCTCACGTTTCAATGCGTGCACTCACTGGCTCTGGCGTGCGGCGCAGCTTTGATAGCACTTAGCTAGCCCAATGCATTCATTAGGATCCAAACAGAGATGAAGTTAGAAGTGACTAAGGCCCAATCCCGTTTCACCCCTTCGCTCTACCCCTTTCCCCTACCCCTCCGCTTTGCGCGTTCACGTGTAGGGGTAGGGATGTACCAATTTCCGTTAAGACAGAGGGGTAGGGGTAAGTGGTAGGGCTATATACCCCTCCAAACGGAGATTTTTCAAACAGAGGGGTTTGAGCAATTTCCCAAAATATGTCTACTTCCGCGTCCAAAGAAGTCACAAATGTAAGTTTTTTCTCCATTATTGATGGTTTAAAAATTTTGATAACCGTTGTATTGTGTTAAGTTTAACGTTGTGTGGCAGGGACAAAGTCACAAGATCTTGAAACCCACTATTGAATTATCCCAATGAATTTCCCCACCAAGTCACTCAAATTAATGAATAGGACAAGAGATGCAGGTTTCCACAAACACATTAATTGTATTAGATCCTCATGAATAGATTAAAATTGACCATGTAGTTAAAAGGATAGAATCAGTAGACTATGGCAATTGTGACACCGCCTCTAGAGGCTTAGTACAGCAGTGCACGGGGTACCCCCACAAATTTGATCATTCACAGCACAGCAAACAAGGGCAATGACCCAATATGCAAACACACACACACAACAAAATTACATGCAAAACCAATACACCAATCAAGGGACACAGCAAAAAGAGAACGAAATAACAGAAGTAAGAGCCCCACATGTAACCCTGTACTGCCCCCAGATGGTATTAGCCAAGCCAACACTGATTACATGTCCAAACAAAAAGACTAAACAAAAACCAAAGATTAAACCAAAACAAAACCCAATAAACCCCCACTAACAGAAACAATAAAAGACAATACAAAAAGTATGCAGATGTGGCATTACCAGTAGGGGGTAGCAGACTACGCCACCCTGGGAATTGCACCCAGGGAGATATCAACCAATAAATACACAATTAGAATTTAGCACACAAGTTCGTTGACTAAGACACCAGAGGCAGAGTTCCAATAATAGGTTGTCTTTATTACAAGGATAAAAATGTCAAACATACAAGACAACAAACAAGACAAGTTTCAATCATACCATGGGAGAGGAGCGTAGACAAGTTTATCAGGGCTGAGGCTTACCAGCAGGGGGCGAATTGCCAGGAGATGGATCCCAAAAACACCAGCCAGGCACTCGTGCTTGCACATACACACCTCAAAAAAACAAGATATAGCACAATAGCAAAAATAAGTAGAAATCCCATTCAAGGGGCACACGTGAACCACACGCACAAAGGAAAAGGGGACACCTCCCCCTAGAGGATGTAACTGCCTCCCTGCCTGGAGCACTCAGCACCTAAGAACAGAGAAGAGGTGAAAACCAGACAACCATACACGCACAGCCAACACATGCACAACCAACACATGCACAACCACATGCACCACGAACTCATGCACAACAAACACATGCACAACAAACACATGTACCACAAACACATGCACAACAAACACATGCACAACAGACACATGCACGACCCACACGCAGACACAATGCCAGAAGGATAGATGTATTGGGCGGCTAAGCGGACCACTGATGATCCGCAGCAAATTCAAGATGGCCTCCCACCAGTGCTAGTATCCAACGCACAGCATGCAGCAAATCAAAAGAAACAAAAAGAAAGAAAACCAAAATATAAGGACAAAGGGTGGCCTGCAATGGGATCACTAGCGATCTACAGCAGTTACAGAAGGCCTCCCACCAGTGTCAAAAACATAAATCAAAAGAGAACAAGACAATGACCAACATACAAGTAGAGAAAATAAAGAACAAAGAAAACCAACAGACAGACATAAATCAGGCTTCAATGGTTACATACGTGATGGCCTACTGGCTATCCACAGCTATGACGGGCCTCCTGCCAGGGGTTTAACATGTAGGTAATACAAGGCTAAGGCAAAACATTAAGCCAGATTCCTGAAGCTACCCACGTTTTCCCCAGGGCACAAATACACTCGCGCACACACACGTACACATAAATCCACTCACAGACATGCGTTCGTAATGACACCGACAAGTTACAACACACACGGACAAGACAACATTTGTAGCGAACTGTGGTTGCCGACGTCTTCGCCGTTATCTTCAGAGTAGTGGCCCGGTCAGGGCAGATATCGCCTCGGTGTAAGCAACGAATATGGCAAAAACAGCAGGAGACACAGATACGACCCGAAGTACCTAAAAAGGCATACAGGACACCTCATTATTGCTAAACACAATGCTAAAAACAAGGGCAATAGGAATCCATGCAAGGAATACATACCAGGAAGTTGACAGCTTCCCACTTAGTCAGCGGCGAGCTCACGAAGCTCCGCTGAATGTTTGCCTCTACAATCCACGGACATTGACAACCAGCACCAAAACCACTAACCCAGACCGAACACCGCCAAGCAACAGATGAAAGCGCTGCAAAGCCACCACAGCAAGTAACAAAGCATCAGTCACTATACTACAAACAATTTAACCATAGTCCGAGCATACCGAGGAAGAGTGTACATACCGGTAGAAAGTCGACTGGAGGGGCAAAACAGGAAGTCACATGGAGACCAATCACGGCGTCTGCCAACATAAGGCTACTCCAGACTAAATAGAACGGCAACGCACACCATTGGCTGTGACCGCCCTAATCATTAGGAAGGGCTCAGGCCGTGCGTCTCATCACACAGACAGACGGGCGGACGGACGGACAGACGATCTCCCAACAGGAGGAAGCCGTAAAGGAACAGCAGAGGAGCAGCAGCGAGAGATAACAGCAGACCCAGTGAGGTGGCGCGGCCGAGACCAGCAGGTAGCGTAGCAAGCCAAAGACCAACCCGAAGTTTCGGGCCGGCAGCAAGTTGAACAGCGAATACAGCAAAACAGTAGCAGCAAAGCAGCAGCAGACCACTTCCTGAGGTGGTGTGCCTCGAGCCCACAACCCGGAAGTTACGCTCCTCCAATGATGGAACACCCGTTACCAGGGGAAGATGAGGCAACACAAGTTTCACCCCAGAGGTTCTTTACAAACTCCAAAGTCAACTCACAATTCCACGACCACCACAAACGTGAGCTGCAGTCCATGCCTAGCTACAGCACTGCTGCTTTTCAAACAGGCCTGCTGTTCATGAATGGCGAACACCCTAATGGGTAAATTGACACCACACCCCCCAATTTGGTCTAGCCCTATCACAGTCGTTCCAATGTGTAATGGTCATTTTCTTCATAAAATGCTCACGAAAAAATCGCTATTACTAAAAGTAGTGCAAAGTTATTTGTGACTTGAGGGATCGATTGATGCATGGAGATGCACAAATTGCGAGCGTCCGTGCTAAATTGTTGAACACAATTGTAGAAGATAATTGTTGAACACGACACGGTTGTATTCTATCAAATGGTGTGCGTGTCATTCCAATTGCCCACGCAATAGACACCACCGCAGCTGCAGGCTGCAGACGGCATCTTGGATTTCTACCGAATGCTCCTCGTGTCGCGTATGTTTACGTAAAAGCTGCCGGAGAGTACTGATGACTATGCGGTTGTTGAAGGGGTGTCCCAATTCGTAGGGGTTGACTTTCAACCCCTACCCCTTGTTGCTCCGCTTCAAGGGGCAAGGGGAAAGGTGTAGGGGTAGAAATTAGAAATGGGATTGGCCCTAAACGCCTCCATGTTTTCCCTATTAAAATACAGTTACACGAGTAGTCACACCACCAAGTATGGTGAGACAAAATAAAACGTGATACATTTCTAAGCAGGTAAGAGGGATGACTATATTTTGTGGTGCAGTAATATCCTCACTCTTGCACTTTCAGTTTCACTTTGGAGTGAGGATATTACTGCACAGAGTCTAAGTGCACCCAATGTTATTCCGCCACACAATATAGTTATCCCTTTTACCTGCTTTGAAATGCACCACGTTTTATTTTGTCTCACCATACTTGGTCGTGTGACTACTTGTGTAACTGTATTTTAATAGGGAAAACATGGAGATGTTTGGTCGCTTCTAACTTCATCTCTGTTTGGATCCTAATGAATGCATTGGACTAGCTAAGTGCTATCAAAGTTGCGCGGCGCGCCAGAGCCAGTGAGTGCACGCATTGAAACGTGAGAGGTATGTATCAACTCGTCTTCATTAAGGGAATAACAGTTTAATATGAAAATCCTTTATGTGTTCCTTTAAATACCGTTTTTTATTTTAAGCTCTGAACAAAACTGTTCAGGAATTATGTCAACAGCAGAACGTGTATGTTCCTAAAACTTCCCTATGAAGAATAGGACCTTCAATAAACAGTATGTCCACAAGATTGAGTGCAATATAAAACAACAATCATTTTAATTTTAGAATCCCAATGATTCTTAAAATGGTATATTAATGACTCCATCAGTGTGCTTGTACTGAGCTACTGACATGTTTTTCTGGTGTGAGCATGTTTTGGGTCAAGAAGGCACTGACTTCAACATACTACTACAGTAAGTATTTCTGATATGTTGCTGATTGGATCATAAACGGCCACAGCTTTTTGTTACCTGTTCCAAATGTGCACTTTGAGCTGCATTCTGTCTATGAAAGGTGTTATACGACTATAGCTTGTAGCAAACACTCTCTATTACTTTCCAAAAGAGAGGGCTACAAGACACATCAAAAGGTGTGGGGAAACTATTTAATTTAAACTACGCTGGGAAACAATGTAGTGGACATGAGTTATATAACACAGAAAGTAAATGTGGATTGTCGCCACAATAAACCCAGGACGTTTTATCAAATCAAGGCACAAGGATCCACACAATTGTGTCAAACTCGAATGATTTATATACTCGTTGTACTGGCGGGTTATTCAGCTAGGCCCGCTTCATTAATTCGTTAAACAAACCAGATGCGCACATCGCGCATCAACCCTGATTTCCCCAAAACAACCCACAAAACAAATAAAAAGAAACCTTCCTATGGTATAAAATCCTCGCCAATAGTTTTGTGTGTCTGTAGACATATTTTGAGTTCGTAAAAATGTTTTGTGCACTTGCAAAAATATTTTGTAGTTGTACATTTTTTTTGTGCATGTAAAAATTATTCGTACATCTGCAAATCCGTTTTGCCACTGTGTGGAAAAAAAAGTTTTGTGAGTTTGCAAACGTTTTTTGCACGCACAGATTTTCCCTTTGCAAGTGCGTATCTGTTTTCTACAGACACGAAACAGATCTGCGGGTACGAAACGAATTTACAAGTGTGCAAAACTTTTTTATCAATCGCCAAAAGTCATGTGACCTAAACAGCCAGTCACAGCACTGCTTACTGAACAGCCAGTCAGCCAATCAGCTCGCTTCGTTTGATGTGGAAAGTCAGCAGATATGATCATGCAAGTCTCATGGATAGATTTAGCAGGCTACAGTCAAAGAAGGCTTTGGCTACAGTGCATCATATCTATAAACGTTGTACTGCATGAGCACTAGTAACGTTAACAGTTTTAATCTAGCTAGCTAAGCATATTCCTAGCAAGGACGGAACAAAATTATGTCTGCTTCTTGTACAGGGCAAAGGGAGAAATTAAACCTACCACAGGCTTAGGCGGCTCCTCCCGAGCGTTCACACTGGAGTTGGCTAATTGGCGACTGTTCTTTGAAATGTCAATGGCGAAACTCGCCAGACATCTCCGTCTCCGTGGCGTCAACATTTATTTATTAATTTGGTAAAATATTGGGAAAAACATATCCTGCTTTATCTACAGCCAGGATATATTAGGCTACACATTGGCTATGGCTAGCTGCCTGGTTCAGGTTACACAAGCTTGCTCAAATAACCATTGACAACGTCTCATCCGTTTGAAAGTGCATTTATTGACTCTTATTAGTTTAGAAATTCACGTGTGCTGTGCACAGCTGTCGGTAACATAGAGCATGTTTATACTTCACATTTCGACTCCTCTCCTCCACAACACCATCCCTGGGGTCTTAACAAGTGAACCGCGCTGGCTGGTCAGGGTTTTAAACTAAAGCATTTCCAGAAATTGCCCGGTCATTACACATCAGTGGCAATTCATTTGCAATGACTAGCATGCTAATTAGCGATTTTATGCTAACGCACTAAAGCACAGCTGTCGGTAACATAGAGCATGTTTATACTTCACATTTCGACTCCTCTCCTCCAAAACACCATCCCCGGGGTCTTAACAAGTGAATTGCGTTGGCTGGTCAGGGTTTTAAAGCAATTTCCAGAAATTGCCCGGTCATTACACATCAGTGGCAATTCATTTGCAATGACTAGCATGCTAATTAGCGATTTTATGCTAACGCAGCTAAAGCACAGCTGTCGGTAACATAGAGCATGTTTATACTTCACATTTCAACTCCTCTCCTCCACAACACCATCCCCGGGGTCTTAACAAGTGAACCGCATTGGCTGGTCAGGGTTTTAAAGCATTTCCAGAAATTGCCCGGTCATTACACATCAGTGGCAATTAATTTGCAATGACTAGCATGCTAATTAGCGATTTACGCTAACGCACCTAAAGCACAGCTATGTTGATATCTTGCTAGGCTTTCCGAAACAGAGTTTTTAGCTGCTACCTTGTTGCCTTCTGACCTACAGTATGCTGTGCCTGACAGAGAGAGAGAGCCAATATGGGCACCCAACACAGGCACCCAAAATCTCTCTCTTGGTGCTGTGCTTCACTGCCATCCATTCAGTATAGCATTTATAGACCACTCGACACCTATCAGAATCAAAAGGAAAAAGATGATAGTTAGATCAATATGTTCAACTGATACGGAAGGCTACTTACAAGTGAAACTGTAAATTATACACATACTAAAGTGTAACTTACTGATAACTAAGGCAAGCCTAATTATAAATGAGACATGTAACATTAACCTAGCATGATGAACAGCCATAACTAACGTAGAACATTGATTTGACAACAGCAAGTAGCCTAGCTAGCTAGCATAATGTTACATTGGCTCAACAAGCACAAAATGAGTTTGCAAGTTAGACAGCACGATGCACATAGACTGTAAACATGCCAGAATTTAATTTAGTACAATTTCACAATAAGACATTAACGTTAGATAAAGAAATGCCTGCTTACCATTTAGAGGAGCAGCCAACTTGACAGAGAGCTGAACACCGTTGCTTTGAGTGTCGTGAGAATTAAAGAGGAACTATGCAGGATTGGCGATTTCATCTCTGGTTTCAGTTTCGTTGTTTGTTTTCGCTCGTTTTATGCTTGCATTTTCTCTGCAGAGCTTCCCCGACAGCTTTAGCGTGTATATTTATACATGTATAGGCTATATTTAAATATATAAATTGCAAGCGTGGTTCTTCGTCTCAGACTTCCAGATGTAAACAAAGAGCGATCGTCTTCTGCAGAAAGTTGCATAGGGTCTCTTTAAGAAAGCGAGCCATTCAGTAAGCGGTGCTGTGATTGGCTGTTTAGGTCACATGACTTTTGGCGATGCACGTGACTTTTGGCGATGGTAAAAAGTTTTGCACACTTGTAAATTCGTTTCGTACCCGCAGATCTGTTCCGTGTCTGTAGAAAACAGATAAACACTTGCAAAGGGAAAATCTGTGCGTGCAAAAAACGTTTGCAAACTCACAAAAAATTCCACACAGTGACAAAACGGATTTGCAGATGTACGAATAATTTTTACATGCACAAAAAAAATGTACAACTACAAAATATTTTTGCAAGTGCACAAAACATTTTTACGAACTCAAAATATGTCTACAGACACACAAAACTTTTGGCGAGGATTTTATACCATACCTTCCAACCATTCAAGGCACTGAACGTAGCGAAATGTCCGAGCATGTAATGCAATCAAACAAACAATAGGTCTTTAAGGAAGGGCAGCTCTTCCGTGAATGCAAATGGGACTCGTGGTCCCGTTTTAAAAATCCGACGTCTCACCGGCCCGTGTTTGTTGGCAAACGATTGTCCAGATTTAGAAATTCCCCGATATAACGAAAAAATAAAAAAATGTCCAAAAATATTCCCAGAAAGAGGGTAATTCGTAAAGTGCGATAGAGCTTCCACACTCGCGTAGTCCAACAAACAATAGGCATGCCTGTTCCCGCTGCCCCCGCCTAACCTGATCGCAGAACAAAATGACATTTTCCCCTGTCCCACGAACACCTCCCGTTGATTGACAATGAGAGTCCTGTCAAAATCAAGTCACTGCAGTCCTTTACCTGTGTGTTTACATTATTTCTGGTGTCTTATGTTCATGATTCATGACCATTATTATTTATGTTATTTAAATAGTGCAATGAGTACATGCTCAAAACAGAACACATAGTTTTGATGGGTGACCATTACAAGCTTGTTGTTGTTACTACTAAATGAATAGAATATTTAAAGGATGTTTTGCTGGTTTCTTGAAACATCTCCAAATTAATTTTCATGCATTGATTTTCAACTGTTGTCCATGTTTTAAAGGTGTTTAAGGATTTAGATATCTTAGGGTCTTACAAAATGCGATTATGCTCTTCATTTTCTTTTTAGACATCTCCAACTTCAAGAACAAGAAAGAGCAATAAAGAGGGTGTAGAAGTAAATGAATTGCCCAACAATCCCACCAGGTATGTTATCCTGTAGGCAACATTTACAAATGCAATGGCCTGAGCTAAAAATTACATCAGAGGTAAAGCCACAAGCGCCAATGACTGGACCAAGCCCCTTCGGTTCCACAACCTGTGACTCTTCATAATCCAACAAATGACTCTCATGTGATGTGCATGTGTGTTTGTCAAAAGCACACATCTGATGTGTGTGCTCCTTTTTTTTTACAAGTTTTATACATTAGTGCAGGGCTATTCAATTAGTTTGTAATAGGGGCCAGTTCATGAAAAGTATCACAACTGAGCGGCCGGAGAAATACCGCTTGAAATAATAGGCTAATCACGTACAAATGTAGATACAATAAACTATACAACAGCACCAATATGGGTGTTCAAATGTTGCATTTTGTAAATGCATAATATAATATTTTTGATGGTTATTTTGTTGTATTTGTGTTTTGGGAATATTTCTGCCACAGGCCCAGACTACCACAGTGGTAGGCATTGGGAAGGTGACACTGGATCTACATTGCTAATATGGCTAATATGAAATCTGTGATAACATTAACAGCAATGGAATCTGAGCTTTGCGCAGTAACTGCTAGGTCCATACAATTTCCAATGGGTACAAACAGGTTTCAAAACAGTGTTCAAATTAATTAAATGTGCATAATCGGTCGCATAACTCTTCTCAACATACTTCCCACCATTTAAATTGGATGAACGTGTTCACAAATCAATGTTACTTACAGTGGACGTGACATCAAGGCGATGGATGCGTATTAGTTTCACACTGAAACTATTTGCGTGGTGCAACCCGATAAATGTTAGTAGCTTATAAACTCCAACATAGTGGCAATTTACGTTGAAACTAAGCTAAGATGAAACTTATGTTCCACTCGTTCTAAACGTTACGTGCAATTGACTGAGGTGCAGTGGCTGCAGGACTTCAGAGCGAGTGTGAGAGCATGCAACAGAACTGATGCCACCAAGGAACCCTAACCCTAGGAAAATACTCAACTATTTAACTGTTCAACCATTCCAACTGTCAGTTATCATCAACTATGCCTCCAGTCAACTACATGAAACCTCCACATACCTAGCAACCAACATAGCAACAATTAAAATTAAGCTTTTATGACAGTTTCCATAGCAACCAACATGATTATACTACAGCAACTTCTTTATTTCTGATAGTGGCCATCATGGATACCCTTGCAACAAATGTTTCAAAATAAAAGTCCTCACTAGCAAGTTAGCTAGTTAGCTAGTTAGCATGGTTAGCATAGTTAACATTGTTAACATAGTTAGCATTTTTAGTATAGCTGCTTGAAATCATCAGTTAAGTTAGCCAATCAACCTGGTTAGCATTGTTACTATAGTTAGCATTGTTAACATAGTTAGCATTTTTAGCATAACTTCTAGAATTCATTAGTTAAGTTAGCTGATAAACCTGGTTAGCATTGTTAACATTGTTAGCATTGTTAAAATTTTTACCATAACTGTTAGAAATCATTAGCTAAGTAAATCAATCAACCTGGTTATCGTTGTTAGCATAGTTAACATTTAGTTCAGTTAGAACTGGAATGTTTAAAGGTACATTTTGTAGGATTTTAAGTGTTTTAGTACGTCAAGTCAACGTATTCATTCATAAATAGATCCTCTTTGGTGTAAAATAACATATGCCAATGATCTGACTTGTCCTACTGGCCGGAGAATCACTTCCCGGCACGTTCACAGGAAGGCTTCCATGTCTTTCCGGTGTATAGCAAAATATGAACTGCGGAGAGGGACATAAAACACTACTGCTACCGCTAAACACTACCGCTAGGGAAAAACGCGTTTTTGCATTTCGCGTTACACAGAGAAGCAGCGTGAAGACGGTCATACTTAAGAGTCATTGCTTGAGAAAACCAGGCAGAGGTGGGAAGATGGGGGTCGGCCAAATCGGCTCATACTTTGTATATGTGATAAGTATGTGGAACTATGAACAGCCATATACTTAAAACCCTCCAGCTGTTTTTTGTTATGGAGTTCTGGGACCCCTCTCAGAGACCCTCAAAAATCCAACAATTCATGGCTGAAAATGACTGAAATTGCCATTTCTACCCTGATTATCCTGATAAAGATATGAACATAAGCTTTATATTTCCATAGAGCCTAGGTAGCATAGTTTTAAAGACCAAAAGGTGCACTGAGGGGTTATCTACACCACTGAAAGCAGAATTTTCCTCCCTCTAAATTTCGGTCATTTTTAAGAAGCATTATTTCGTTTTTGCAGTGGCTTTGGTGGATGGTTTTACTGTTGCTGGAGAAAGGAACATCTACTGATTCAAAAACAATTGTCGTCTAATTGGGCCACACATAATGTGTGCCGTGCCAGGAGGGTCTTTAGCAGGATTTGTCGTGTTTTGGCCTATGATAAACCATATTCAGATCGCCATCACATGGCCATACCATGGCATTACATCACAAACAGATGTAATGCCAGATGTTTGCGATGTAATGGCATGGTATGGCCACTCGGTGGCGATCTGAATAGTCTAGTTTCAAATGTATGACAATCAAGAACAACAATGCATGCAGAGGTCTGCACTTTGCTTTTCTAGTTAATTAAAGCTTTCTTTAACAATTTGTCATACAGTGACACAAAAATTGACCATAAATTACCCTATAGTGAGATATTATTACCTGGTTTATTATACTCCAAAACCCGAAAAAACCCCGTAAAGACCCTCCTGGCACGGCGCACATTATGTGTGGCCCAATTAGACGACAATTGTTTTTGAATCAGAAGATGCTCCTCTGTCCAGCAACAGTAAAACCATCCACCAAAGCCACTGCCAATGTGAGATAATGCCTCCTAAAAATGACCAATTTTAGAGGGATGAAAATTCTGCTTTCAGTGGTGCAGATAACCCCCTAGTGCACCTTTTGGTCTTTAAAACTATTCTACCTAAGCTCTATGGAAACATAAAGCTCATGTTCATATCTTTATCTATTTATTTAGAAATGGCAATTTCAGTCATTTTCAGCCATGAATTGTTGGATTTTTGAGGTTCTCTGAGAGGGGCCCCAGAACTCCACAACAAAAAAGAGTTCGAGGGTTTTAAGTATATGGCTGTTCATAGTTCCACATACTTATCACATATACAAAGTATGAGCCGATTTGGCCGACCCCCATCTTCCTACCTCCTGCTGGTTTTGCCTGGTTTTCTCATGCAATGACTCTTAACCTACAGACAAGCACTGCACTTAGTGACATAGTTCATGCCTTTAGAGCAATACAAGCATTAGCCTATACTGTCATGTCAAGTTGTTAGCTGCTGCTATGCTAATATTACGATAGTAAGCTAATGTAAAAACAATATAAGCATGACAACGTAATTCACTATGTTGCTCGAGGAGTAATTACTCATACATGATCATACAAATTATTCAAAGAACTTTGGAATAACTTACATCAAACACCGGAAAGAAAACTCGATGAAGTGGTAGAAGACATCTTGAATGAATCTCGACCCACTCAACTTCCCGTAGCTCTAGCCATTGTTGCAACGCACATTTGAAAACGCGTGGCGCTAGAGCGTGCATGCAAAATCAAATTTAACCACTAGATGGGAGCAAAAACTACATAGTGTACGTTTAAGCTTTAGACTGTCTACCTTCACACTATCAACTCTCTACTATGCAACCACCATATTTACCCTAGCTACACCTTAGTAACCATATCTACATTGTCTATCTATACATTTTTGCATTTTCATGCACTGGTAATTCATGACAGCCCAGTACTTGTAGGTCAAGACTTGATTCATTTCTGAATTGTGAATCTTTACTGGAGACCGTTGAAGATTAAGTGGTTTTCCAAAAATGATTTCTTCTGTCTTCCTGGTGTTAATGATGAGTGAGTTTGACTGTAATCAACTGGGGAAGTTTCATACTAATATCTACTAGTTGAATATGTTACCCTATTCGCCTGTAGTGTCTTGCCTTAAGCAATTGTGTTGATTTCATTAAGGACTAGCACCGCATGATTGATTGATTTCTGATCAAAATCACAATATGAATTGATACAATTGATGAATTAATACATTGATCGCAAAAGATGCAATTAATCGTGCAGCTCGCATCTCTGTCCCAATGGTTAATCTATGATTTTATATTCATGCCATCCTTCTTGTTTGACACAAGTTGAAGCTCACCTAACAGGACACAAGGCATACTCACCAAGTAGAAGTGGCCCAACAACTTTGTAATATTGAACTGAAGCTTGAGTTTCAAAAATGATATCGCAATTGCAATGTGTAAATTGTCTAAATTAGACATTTTCTCCAAGTTGTGCAGCCCTGTTCATGACAAAATGATCCTACTGAATGATGATCTTTCGACTGGTTTTAAGAAAATAAAGACTCTCAAATCTTTTTTGCTATCCTTCAGGTTGAAGAGGACACTGAAACGACCTCAACCACACGTCCCAAAAGAGAGGTCCGTGGAAACAAAAGGTCACACACACTCACACTCAAATGATTATCCTCCTGATATTGCGAGTCAGAGTAAACCAGTGGCAATTGTGCGTGGCAGACGGAAAAAACGGACTGGTCTTGTCACAATTCGAGCATCAGCCTCTGAAGAGGACATGGAAGTACAAGAAACAGATATACAAGAGCCTGGAATTCTACAAGATTGCTATCCCACAAATCCTGAAGACCAGAACCAAGTGCCTGCTTTTGTGCCTCTGGGTCTTCGATCTCCTTCGCTTGTAAATGTAGTGGTTGAGGAAGCTATTGAGGAGGTGAGAAATCTTGCTTTGCTTCAATATGCAGAGTGTACTATTACATAGTGAACTATTTAAAGGTGTACAATAATCCTGGTAAAAATTATCATTTATATGTAAACATACCTCACATACCATATGTAAGCATACCTCATAAACAGATTGACGTTCTATAGATTGACGTCCAGATAGATTAGAAAGAATTCATCTTGCAACATACAGCTCATTAGATCCTGTACAGTGCAAGCGTTTTACTTGCATATGTGCCTAAAAAATAAAAAGGGCGCACATGTGCGTGTACGGACTTCAACCCGTTCATTCGCATTTTGCTCCTAAAATGAATCCACACAAAGTGGATCAAAGTATAGTAAAATTTTCGCGCATCTCTATACAAATTTCGGTAACACTTTACTTGACAGGTTCATTCATAACACATTCATATCAGCTGTCATGAACTGCACATGCAGCATTCATGACTGATTCATGAAACATGACTCAACATTCATGCCAACACGTTCGTGAATGTGGAAGACAAAATGACGAAAACTTGTCAAAATAAAAGTCCAACAATCGCAAAGATGCATTGCCGTATTTATTCCAACCCATGTCACATGTAAGTCAATGGGCTAGTCCAGTACCAGAGAAACAGAATGTGGTCAATAGTTATTTTTTGTTTCTTAAAAATGTATTTGTTTTATAATGCAACCTTTGCTAATTGATAATCTTTTCTTACTTGGAAATGTCAAACCGTTCCAGGTTACACAAATAGGCCTATGGGTCAGCAGAACTTAACTCAGTGATTACAAATAGGCTACTTCACAACTTGTATAGTAAAGTGACATTTGATGTAGACTTCATAAGATATTCATGATGGGCGCTATTGAGCATGCCTAAGGAGTAGACGTGTCTACGAGAGCTCCTGCCAAATCTTATAATATTAATATATTGTGAACCTGCTACCCAGACTTTGATAAGATATTCATGAAATATTTACAAAGGCTGGAGAGATTAAATGAATGATCCAGGTTATACAAATGCTGGTCAGCTTAACACTAGAAGCGCCGTGCCGTTCTGACCCACTTATACCTAGAAGCGCCGCGCCCCGGTCATTTGACCGATTTGACGACCTACTAGAAGCGCCGTGCTGTTGTGAACTACTTAAAGCGCGGCGAGGCGGTCAAAAGACCGCTGAGTCCTTAGACTGGGAGGCTGTTACTTACACATAATGACAGCTAGATGGCGCTTCGTGCACGAATCAAATCGTTTGGTCATAAATTTGTCAGACTGTGTTGTCTGTGGTTGTTTCATTATGACATACAGCACGTTTGAGTTATCTGTTCATTTATTTGTGTTGATTTGTGTTGTTTGAGGTAAAAACTCTGGAGGAGTTTTTCATAGTATTTAATTTTTTATATTTCGTTTTTACATTTTGTATGCTAGCCTACTTAGAAATGTTGGCTATTTTAAAACCGAGGCATACGCGTTCTGTGATTAGGAGCCTGACCCGACGGGAGGGGAAGGATGAAAAATGTTGACCCAACACCGGTGTTGTTGGATCTCGAGATCCGTAACCCGCAGTTCGGGTTTGGGCAGATAATCTAAGCTCTAAAATGAATGGGTGGCTAGTTCTAATTCACTCCCCAAATTCACTTCTATTCATTTAATAGGTAGCCTAGGCTATGTTCGCGCCGCCGAAAATGATCGGACCGAGCAAAGAGCCTAACCTAGTCTGGTTTCAATTACACAGTAGCCAGGATTTCATGCCGCATTTTACAGGCTACCACTGCTACTTTCTAAAACAATGTTCATTCATTTAGGGAGAAGCATCTAGGGTCTAGCTACCTCGGAGGGAGGGAGATAGAGAGAGCAGAAATGCTGAGCAGGCATAGGCGCGAGAAGTAGGCTAATTAAAAATGATGAGTGAAAAAGATATTCTCCGTTTTGCGAATGTGTAGGCTATGTTTCGATGTCTGCTGAAAAACAGCTTCAGGCCTATTGTTTCTACAATTTAAGCTAACTTCTATGTGAATTCGTGATTCAGGATTGAGACACACATTAACGTCATGAAGGGACAGAGCCGTAGCCCACTGGTTAGAGCATCAGCCCTTACGCCCAAGAGTTGCTGGTTCGATCCCCGACCTGGGTAGGCTATGGCAGAAGTACTTTTGAGCAAGGCATCAATAAAGTATATTCTATTCTATTCTTTTCTATTCACACAACTAGACCTACACGCACGCTGGCGAATTCGAACATTCTAAAACGCGCATATGCGATGAAACATGATTGCGCATTCTTCCACGAGTTGCATGTAAACAACAAACAGCCAGCCTACAGCCATGCAGGAGGCAGAGTGGGAGTGGGGAGGCATTTGTCAATGCCGCAGTGATGTCTTTAGCCTAAGATCATGTCCACACGTAGCAAAACGACCCCCACCCCCCTCCGTGAACTGGTTAGACGTGTATGGGGGAGGGGGAATGATCGGTTTCAAATAGGCTATGTTTGCAATGGATAGTCTGTTATGTAGCCCGAAGCCATTTACTTTGAGAATAACGGCTGGCTGATGAAGTTTCCATGGCTGATAATGGCTTTAGTTGCCACTTCATGTCTACAGAACATGCAACTGCAGGGTTTCCCCCAGAAAATTTGTTAGTTAAGGTGGTGTCTGTCCAGGGGAAGGGGGCGTCGCCGTAGCGTCCCCGCCACATCGCCGCCACTGCCCTCGATGGGGGGGGGGGGGGTCGAGACCGTTGGTTGAACTGCAGCCGAGACCGAGTGACAACGGCCGAGTCTTTTAGGAAGCAAGTCTGAGTCGAGACTGAGTCTTAAAGGAGACCAACCAAAGAAAGAGGTTTTCATAATTTACATCACCAAGGATCATATAACAGTTAAATTCCCAAAGGGTAGAGATTGTTGGCTACAGGAGCAGTCTAGCACACACTTGTCTAAATAACTTCTTTTCTGATTTACTTTAAGACAAGGAGGTCAGCTGAAGTAAAAAATTAGTAGGCTGTCAGCATTTCATTAATGTTGAAAATGTTGAATTTTGACACTAATGACAGCAATATACCTGGATTTCACATTCATTGTATCAGATTTAATTGAATCAGCAACCAATTAAACATCATTAACACAATTTAGACAATATTATACCTTAAAAGTTTACAACTCCAATGCAGGGCCTTTTGTATCTTTCAAAACCTTTGCACTGCTCAGCATAGCACCATAGGATATATTTTAAAGCCAGTCAATATTATAGTATTCTATTAAAACCAAGAATATTTGCAATGGTGGATATTTTAGAATATATCATGAAATAAAGATGAAACTGTATGAAAATGTAACATTGCGACTGTATGGTATAGTTAATGAATTGTGATTTAGTAGGCTAAAGCTGCAATTCTTTGATTGAAGCTGTAGGCCTTTATTGTGCGTGCCTGCTCATATAGCCTAAGAGAGCCGGAACGTTTTTAATGCTTTTTAAAATATAATTAGCGAGATCGTACCGCATTGAACACTAATATTTTGTCACTAGCAACCAGTGGGGTGTCCTACGAAGCTCGATTAGTGGCTTAGCGAGGTATGTTGCGCTCAAAACCAGGGTATGCTGTCATACGAAAGTGGATTTGTTTTAGCGTCACTGTATCACCATGGTATCTTATGCTCGCAACCAAACCTGCTCGGGAGCGGGTTATGTGCTTAGTTATAGCTCAAATCGTGAAATATCACCGCCCTCTGACCAATTCTAACCAATCCATTATCTTGAACAACGAAGTTATCTCACGTGTGCTAATCTGTCATACTTTGAACAGGTTCGGCCCCGCCTCTGCAAACATTTTGAATCTCGAAGGCGCTTTTAACTATGTTGTGCGTGCAAATATGTCACTATTATGGACATGCATGCCATACAATATCTGATGACCATCGACTTTTTGATGTTATAGGTTAGACACTAAAAAAGACCACCCTAGATTTCGCTACCGCTTATAAATGCGGAAGTAATCGTTTTTAAACCTAGGCTGTCTTGTGCGTCTCCACGTTTTCCGATTGGTCAAAATCACCCCAACCACGAGAACGCGCACAGATCTGAGCTGAAAGCCTAGTTTGACAAATGTATCACATACCTGCTGTCGTAGGATCACTTAACTTAATACCCGAGTTAAGGCTTTGTGCAGCCTCGATATGTCTAGATAACCTAGATTTGTCTAACTTGCTTCGTAGGACACCCCACAGATCTGTGATCTGTCAAATACAGTTGCATGTTCAGCTCTGAACAAAAACATCCAGGAATTATTTCTACAAAACGGAAACATGCGTCCCGCCCGGTCGGGATGAATGAAACTGGCATGGGAGACAAGAGGCTATAGTTTAAAGTTTAAACTAGCCTGTGTAAACCTCAGACAATTTACAACACGTGAATGAATAGCCGTCACAAGTTGTTGTTAGCTGTAGGCTAGATGGCACAAGTATTTGTCACAACAAATTACAAGATGCAGTGGGCTATGCATTCATAGTAGACGAGTGATTAAAAAAAGAAAAGATAAAGCGCTCAAAAGTGTTATGCCGCTCATCCCACACATTTGGTAGATTCAACGGAGAACCATTCCTGTGAGAGTCGTCAAATCTAGCTAGGTTTAGGCTATTTGTGTTCGCAGTCACTCTGAGATATGCGTGGCAGTGGCACCTGACCTGATATCAAATACTCATGCTGAATGAGCGCGTCGCCTGTGCACATAGGCCAACTCGATTTTGAAAAAGTTTCTTTTTTTATGCGTTCTACAGAGAAGGGAGACTAGCGGCTACGGTTTGGAATGACATGGAGAAAACATGACAGAGTAATACGGCGAATATCACTATACATAATATATTTATTTATTTATTTATTTATTCATTTATTTATTTATTGAAGACGCTAGTTAAGGCGGCAGCCCTGTGTTGTTAAGGCGGCCGCCTTAGCAGGAAAGCGCTGCGGGAAACCCTGAACTGAGTCCTGTGTAGCCTATCGTAGCAACGAGCACAATACTGATGTGGTGTATCCAGTGGGAATCGTTTATAGGCTCGCGTTTATTTTTCGTGTGTGTCTCTGATATAATTATTTTTAGATGCAAAAAGTCTAACTGGCTTAGCCAACGTTTGTCAGATGGCGGCTCAATTTGGCTTAGAAAATTATTGGGTGGCGAAATAATTTTTCGTTATAGACCGTGAGCCAGGGCCTCAAATTATGGAAACCGTTACCGAAAAGGTGGCAAAGGCTACCATACCTTTTCTGAAAGCCTGGAATCTCAGCTTTTCAATGATGTATGATGGCCATCTGACAAGAGTAGCTGTTTTGAGTTATGACACATAATGTAAACTAAGGTTTAAAAAATAATGTGTATAAATCAAGCAGAACACTGGAATATTTTATTTTGATATGTTTGGTATCATTTTAAAGGGGATACTCTGAGCTTTCATTTAAATCCTTTTGTGAACATTTTGGATAAGTACAGCCAACCCTGGAGCTCTTCAAACCTATAATCACACACATTTCCCTACCATTTCCCTGCCATTTTTTGTCTTTTAATCCTGTGGCACCTGGGAGCATCAGAGAAACAAAATCCAAACACTGAAATACTGGCATGACCCTAAGGATTCAGGAAATGTATCATTTACCCATATTATCTGATTTGGAGGGGATGATTTACAGTATTGTATCAGAGATGGCGTTTCAAGACATAAACAGTAGTGTACTATTACCCTTGGCTAATTTGTTGATAAGTCGAGTTGAAAGTCTGAGGTAAATATATTTTAGATAATAAATTTAAATAATAATCAACCTTAGTTTACATTATGCATCATAACTCAAAACAGCTACTTTTGTCAGATGGCCATCATACATCATTGAAAAGCTGAGATCCCAGTCTTTCAGAAAAGGTATGGTAGCCTTTGCCACTTTTTCGGTAACGACCAACCCCTCTGGCTCACGGACTATTAATGGTAAAGTTTGTTATTAAAAAACATTAACAAAAAATAATTGTTCGTCGACGTTCAAAAATGGTCAGTGAATCCAGTCAATATGAGCTAAACTAATTCGCCCCTGCCAAGTTGTGAACCCGGGCCTTCTGCGTCGCAGTCAAGGAAGTTAACGCTGCGCCACTTGCCGTTTTAATCTCTTTGAAATTGGAAATAAGCCACACCCTATGCCAGAGCTCTGTCTCTGACTAGCAGTAGCAATAACACACAAGGCCACCAAATTTGGTCAATTTCCTTGAATGTATGTGTCAACCACATCAGACAATGTGCTTGGGGCTAGGATAGGCTAGAAGAAGTAGGATAGACAAATGGAGAATGGGGACCTGTGACATTTCAGAATCTAACAAAGCAACACACATGCCCACTAAATTTGGTTATTTTTTGTGAATATATGTTTCAATCACAACAGACAACACGCTACGTGGTGCTATAGAGTCCCTAAGCCACACCTTAGGCCTGAGCTCTGTCTCTGACTAGTGATAGCAATAACACACAAGCCTGCCAAATTTGGTTCATTTTCGTGAATGTACACGTCAACCACAACAAACAACACACTAGGTGGCGCTGTAGAGTCCTTAAGCCACACCCTAGGCCAGAGTTCTATCTTTCAGTAGCGGCAGCAATAACACACAAAACCACCAAATGTGCTTCATTTTCGTGAATGAATGTGTCAACCACAACAGACAATGTGCTAGGTGGCGCTATAGAGTCCCGAAGCCACACCTTAGGCCAGAGCTCTGTCTCTGACTAGAGGTAGCAATTCCACATGTAGCTGCCAAATTACATCCAAATTATAACCTTTATTGTGCCTATGACACCAGCTTCCTGTTTCTTTAATAAGACGCCATAATTCAAACCTTCGCTATTTTAATATGCTTCGAAAATTCAAAAATCTGTTCGCAATTCCTCTCGGGCAACCCCTCAAGATCATTTTACTGCTCATATGACATGATTTCTATAAACCGTCTAGGAGAAGTGTTTCAAAATACATGATGTGCAAAGTTCATAATCATAATCATAACTCAAATTTGTCTAAGATTCTCTATGTAGTGTAAATGTAACAGTTGTTCAGATTCATACAACACATCTTCCCACCAAATTTGGTTCATTTCCGTGCATGCATGCGTCAACCACAACAGACAGCGCGGTAGGTGGCGCTATAGAGTCCCTGAGCCACACCCTAGGCCAGAGCTCTGTCTCTGAGTAGCGACCGTAATTCCACATGTAGCTGCCAAATTACAAGAGTTTTAGAGTTTTAAAGCATGCCAAGTTGGTGCCACACGTAGCATGGGTAAGAGGAAGAGAGAATGGTAATAATAATAATAATAATAATAATAATAATAATAATAATCTGAGCAAAAACAATAGGGCCTTGCACCTACGGTGCAGCCGCTGCTACAGCGGCCGCACCTCGGTGCTCGGGCCCTAATAAGTTGCACTGGACTATAATGAAAAAACAGTGGACAGTTCTGAAAATTAATAAAAAAAATAAAACTAGAATAACAGGGTTGGGAAAGTTATAATACCCCTGACTTAATACATTGTAGAGCTTCCTTTTTCTTTCATTACAGCCATCAATCTGTTTGGACATGTCTCTATTATAGCTTTGCACACCTAGATTGGGGAATTTTCCGTGCAGAATTGTTAAAATTCAGTCAAATTCTGTAGGGAACGGCGATGGACTGCTTTCTTCAAGTCAATCCACTAGGGGTGAAACGGATCGAAAAAGTCACGGTTCGGATCGTTCCTCGGATCAAGAGTCACGGATAGGATCATTTTTCGGATCAGCAAAAAAAAAAAAAAGACAAGTAAAGACAAATAATCATAGTTTTGTTCTTTGACGGGATGTTGCAACGTGGCTCAAACACTTTCAGCATGTGTTTAAAGTAGGCAAATTGTCACGATACCAAAATTATTGTTTCGATACCGATGCTAAGTCAAGAATGACTTTTTTGATGCTTTTTTACAATTTTAGTTTATTTGGTGTTTAATCACCAGTAGCTTTATATTGAATATTGTGTGGTCATTCACACCAGTGGCCATCCAAGATTCTGCTTAACCCTTCACACACAATCTGCATAATTACTAGTAGCTACAAATGTTTAGTATTTGTGTACTGATTTAGCATCTTTAATGTGGTGTGTAGGAGTGCGCATAGGTGTGTGTAATTGAGACCCTGTCGCTTTAAGAAATACGTGAGGGTAATTAGCCTTCAGTCTCACGGGTTTATTCTTGTGAAAATAAGTCGGATATAGTGCATGATGACAAGGATATGTGGATGCAATTCTTTATGCTTTCTATGTCATACATGTTAATAAAACTAACAAGTCGAAGAAAATCTTTCTGGGATCATTAAAGAGATCAGTGTCTTGCAATGCTCCTTTATGATTTTAGTGAGCACAAGCTATCTCCAGATGTACAAGTTAGCCAAGGTTGCGTAGCTTATTGCTGACATTGAACCCAACAGTAGGCTCAGCCTAAATGACCTAAATACCATAGCATAGGTAGGTGCGCAACAAACTTGAGAGATGTAAGTGTGCACAAACAAACTTGATATTAGGCTATTATTGTGTTGCTGCTGTGCAGCCACATCAGCACTTAAACTAGCAGCTGGTTATGGCATGACCGCTAATAACGTGTGTGAGAGCAGAAAAGACGCGCAGGCAGGCTAGGGGAGCAGAGCCTACGGCTCTGTAGGGAGGGACTAGAAGCATGCCTTGTGGACACGCATGTTACTTCAAAAGAACACACGGACATTATTATTAATAATTATTATAAATCAATCCGCGGATCATGTGTGTGCCGAACCGAAGATACTGATCCGAACGGATCACGGATCAATGATGATCCGTTGCACCACTACAATCCACAGATTTTCTATAGGATTTAAGTCAGGGCTCTGACTTTGCCACTCAAGGATATTCACCATCCTATCCTTAAGCCACTGCTTTGTTCTTTTGGCAGTATGTTTAGGATCATAGTTGGGTTAGAAGGTGAATGACCTGCCCATCTTCAGCTGTCTAGGAGAGGGATGCAGGTTTTCCTTAAGAATTTGGGTGTACTTGGCAGCATCCATTTTCCCTTCTATCCTGACCAATTGGCCAGTCCCCGCTGAAGAGAAACATCCCCAAAATGTATTGTTGCCCCCACCATGCTTTACAATAGGTATTGAACATTTTCCTTATATTTCCTGTTATTGCTGACTGTGGCAAGCATTTTGCATCACATGAGCTTTCATTTGAGAATATGTTTTGCAACATTTGTTTTAGCAAGGAAAAATGTGCTTTGATTTATGAGAATGGAGGATTGTGTTTTGTGAATTGTGTCTTCATGTGAAATGTGTTTATGATATTGAAAAATTGAGGCTAGATTTAGTAAATGTGTTTAGACAACTGGCCATTTGGTTTAGAGGATTGGCTTTTGTGTTTTAGCATTTGAGAACACCTGTAATATCAATTTCCATTTTGCTTGGTTTGAACTTTGAAAACTGACATTATCCTTTTTGTTTTTAGGATGTTGTTGACTTCATTGCTCCAGAGAACATTGAAGGTATGCCTAATTTCCTCCATTTAATTCACAGTGCACACCAAGCATATTGGAGTCATTCAGAAAGTGCTACTTTGTCTTATTGTTAACTGTGACATCACTTGATACTAACGAAAAAAATTAAGGGAATATTTTATCATATTCAAAACCATCAGCTGAAAATGTTCTTCCTTCTGGCCTACCAGTTACAGTGGGTACAAGTTGAGAATGCACTTTTTGCCGCGGCAATCCCGAAGAGATCCCGTAGACTGTCAAGCCTACTTTTTTCGAGGCTAAGGCAATGTACCCAAACAACCACCAGGTGGCAGAACGTTTCAACCCGCATTTCAAGTGCATTTAAAGGAGAATTCCGGTGTGATATTGACTTAGTGTGTTGAAACAGGATACTGAGTGTGAGCGTTTGTCTCAGAGCTGCTCTCGACCTGCCCCCTGCACTCAGAAATCTGCCGCTAGTCAGCCAATACTACAAACAGGTTTTCAATGGGAGTGCCTCGGGCATCGGCTAAGCCATGCAAATAAATCACTGTTTTACACCATTTATGAGGCTCAAAGTAGCTCCACACTTTATTGATGGACTTCTGAGGGCCCTGACATTTAAAACGAGACATCGAGAACTTTGAAAAAGCACTGGTGGTTTACTTACATGTTTATTCAGGCAGTCACTTACGAAAGTTTACCGTTCGCCACCATCTTGAATTTAGTCACGTCACTGATTCGTGACTGGTTCACATCCCAGCTATAGTTCCGCTCCGGCTCGTCACGTGACTAAATTCAAGATGGCGGCGAACGGTAAACTTTCGGAAGTGACTTATTTGCATGGCTTAGCCGATGCCCGAGGCACTCCCATTGTTTGTAGCATCAGCTGACTAGCAGCAAATTTCTGAGTGCAGGGGGCAGGTCGAGATCAGCTCTGAGAAAAACGCTCACACTCGGTTTCATGTTTCAACACACTTTAAGTCAATATCACACCGAAATTCTCCTTTAATGATCAACATAAGTGAAGAGGTACAAGACCGCATATCCGTCAATAGTCGACTCCTTTAATCTCATTTAATCATTAAAATTAAGGTGATGACTGGCGAAATTAATCAAACGACGTTTCAACAAACCATTGTTGAAATGAAAATGGTTTTAGAAAATCACCTACAGTAGGCCTATCGTAATTTCCCGACTATTAGCCGCGGCTTATACATAGATTTTGCAAAATTTCTTCAGCCCTGACGTTAATACAGGGTGGCAGTTAATATGGTGTTGATATGGTTTTGTTTCTTTTAACTTGCATAAAACACGGCTCATACACAAATGCGGCTTATATGCAGGAAATTACTGTATCAGAACGAAATAGCCTCCAGTTCAACCTGAAAGACTCGATAGGCAGATTAGATTAATTCATTAGATTAATTCAGCGGTTACAAGACCGCATTTCCGTGAATGGGCTATTGTTGTCAAGGCGATAGGGGTGGCACGGTTCACAAAATCTACGGTTCGGTTCGTATCACGGTTTAGGTTCACGGTTTTCGGTTCGGTATGGTTCTTGTTGTTATTTTTTCTTTTGCTCTTTAACACTCCAGAAACATATTTCAGCATATAGCTTAATCATCCACAATTAGGCTAGAGTATTTAGAGAATAGTTATCATGTAATAATGCACAAACTGAATTTGACTTCACATAAAGCACATTATTGTCTGAGGAAACTTTAAGCTTCAGTTGATTTTGATAAAGCAAGAGGGAAGACATTGATGATCTTTTCATTTATTTGGCAGGGATGGTGCACCAGCACAAAATGTCCACCCATATTTTTCATTGCATTGCCTTTCATCGCTCTCCTTTCATATAGTGTGAATGATTTTTTAACAAGATGTAAAGCTTGTCTTTATTTGAAACACACACACATTATGTAATTATTTATACATTCTACATACTGACATGTCTGATATTCATAACAGCAAACTTTATGCAGATTATAGCCTACTATTCATTATAACTCCACCTCCACCTTAAATTCAGCTGTCTGGCTGAAGCCTCAAAATATTGTAAACAAAGTAGCAGGCTATAAGCTCATCATACTCTGGTTGGACTGTTCAGTTTCCCCACATTTGTTTTAGTTTCAAGGTGAGCTAATACTTTTTCTCCTTGGGACAGGCCCTTTTAAGCCTTGGAGTTGAAAACATTGGTATTGAGATGGTCAGTCAACTTGAATGCAAGAGTTTTTATCAAATGTCTGCAGCATAGCCTTCTAATGATGCTAACCGTTTTTAACAGTAATTTAGCTAATCGTTTTCTGTGCGTCATTGCGTTCACAATTGTGAATGTTCTATTTGGATTAATGTGCATGTCGAGGGCGGGTGTCCATTGAGCGCGCACGAGAGCGGGCCAAGGAGAATGAGTTTACTTCTACTGTTTGGTAAAGTTGCACGCATAGTCTACAGTTGCGGAAGAACATGCTTCCACCCGAGCAGGGTCAGGTGCATCAGTTTGACCACGCTAGGGATGATCTCTCGCACTTGCCATTTCTAAAACCTTGCGCGCAGCACTCAAAACTCCATGCTCCTACTCTCGCACGTAAGGGAAACACGTCGTCACGATATGGGAATCAATTGCGCATGCCATAACTAGCCTGAACCGTAGGACCGTACGACGAACACACACTCCGAACCGTGACATGCGAACCGCATGGTTCGGAGCATTTTTCAAAAACCGTGCCACCCCTACAAGGCGAAGACGAAAGAGATGGACAAGATGGACATTAGGCTACATTTTATATGCTAGGCCTACTTAGAAATGTTATTTATAGGCTATTTTAAAACGGAGGCATGCGTTCATTTTAACCGGGGACGTTGTACATGTACCCAACACTTTTTGTTATCACAGATTTTGTCCCCACCACTTTTGACAACTGAAAATAAAATGTATTTAACAGAAATCTCTTTAATACATGCCTACGCTTGACACATTACTTACAACCGTACATGCACGGAGAAGATCGCACATTTTGTAACATTGTAACAATGGATGACTTTTCACCATCGACTAGTAGGCCTAGCTCAACAAAATAAAGTTCTAGCAACTTAAATAGATCTAGGTATGCATGTTCATGTTGATTCAGAGATAGGTATACCGTAGGCTACTGTGCATCAAGCTATGACAGCATTTTATCATGTGGTGAATTAATGACTAATGTCAGTTTAACGTCAGTTTAACATGTCAGAAGCGCATGCCGCGAATATCAATTAAACTCGACTGACTGAATCCCTTATATTTGTTGGCAACTGTTAAAATATTCAAAGCCATGCACTGGTAAGGCATGGTAAGCTACGACCGGATAAACGACCAATATTTAGTTTCACTGTCCACCGCTGCTCAGAGCGCAATTTCGAATAGCCTACGGAACTACGATTAAACGATTTAAGCTTTGTAGGCTACTGTTTTTCGTAGAGGGCCTAGGTATTAGACAACTCTGAAAAATGTCTCCTAGGCATATAGCCTACATTTTCATGAGGATTACTCTGCAAACCAAAGCATACTAAGCAGGCATAGGCGCGACAAGTAGGCCAATTAAAAATGGAATAAAAGACCCCAGCTGTGGCGCTACTGGCTGGGGCACCTGCACCGCACGCCAGCGACCTGGGTTCAATTCCTGCCCCATGATCCTTTCCGCATCCCATCTCCGCGCTCTCTCTCCCATTCGCTTCCTGGCAGTCTCCACTAAAATTATCAATAAAAGGCATAAATCGCTCCAAAAATATATATATTAAAAAAATGAAAGATGTTCTCAGATTTGCGAATCTTGTATTTTTGCAATGTCTGCTGAAAAGAGCTATATTTTTTCTAAATTTTAAGTTATCTTCTATGTGAATTCGTGATTCAGCATTCACACACACATTTTCAACTTGATTGTGCATTCTCCATTAGTTGCCTAAGCAGCCAGGCTACTGCTCTGCCTCACAAATCGAACAAATAATACAGTAGGCCTAGCCTAATAAAATATGCGAGTTTGAACATTTGCACATGGCACCATCCCGATGATTAAGCAGGTTTATTTCCTATTTCCGAAGGTCTTTCCCCTCTAATCTCGTTATCATTTTGAGATTTCATTCGTGCGCCCTTACGGCGCGAGCGGGCGGGGGGCTGAAAGTACAAATTGCCATGCTAACGATAAACATTGCCCTACGAGTACGAACACAGACGAGAACATCGGAGTACAGAAAACAGTGACGTTTTGTTGTGTCCGTACAATAAAAAAGTAAACTGCAATCACGTTGTTGTGTTTGTTGCAGGACAGGCAGGATTGTCCTTGCAAACATGAACATAAACATGAACATGAAAAGCCTAAAGCAACGTGAATAGCCTAAAGGAATTGAATAGTTCGATGGCTTTGGTCATTTGATGAATAGGCTAGTATGCTATCGATGGCCTCTCAAATTGGCTTTCGCACCTGCTACGTGAATAGCTTGAAGTGTTGTCGATTTGCTCGCAACTAGCTGTTTATTAATAGCCTACTGTAGTTATTACAATGGTTAGCAATTAACAGCTAATAGTTAACATCGTTGTTATTTAGCATTGTTGCTTTTTGTAGGAGTTGGAAAGGAGCCTCAGACCTCTGTATTTTCCAGGTGTGTCATTATTTTCAATTAATTTGTTCAGCTTGCTTCGGGATTTAATTCACTTTTGGTTTGTTTGGCTAGTGGTAATGTCGGTAATGTCGACATTCCTAACCCTGCTCACAAGTGCCACCTGGTGGTTGTTTGGGTCATTGCAGCTTCACTTGGGAAAAATAAATAAAATACTCGTGATTCACACGTGATTCTCATGAGAATCTCACGTGAAAGTGGCCAATGTCAACCAACTCCCACTGTACTCGTATTATGCGCCTAAAAATAGATATTGCGGATTTCAACCCATTCATTCACATTTTTCTTCTAAAATGAATTCATACAAAGTGGATAAAAGTAGAGTAAAATATCCGCGCATACACAAATTCTTACACGTCGGCGTGATACTCAAGCTTTCAGCAGCAATCTCACGCACAAGAAATGTCAGGCCAAATCCATTCTTATTTTTCTTCAATCTGTTCATTATCAGTTGGTGACTAGAATATGCCACAGCATATTATTTATTCAGGAGACGAATTTAAGGTACAGGTAGGCTCTTTAGATCAACTGCAGGTATAGGTCTAAGATCTGTCTGTTTACAACGTTTTCAGCGCAGAGAAATGATCTGCAATGGGCGAAAAAAGCAAAATGCACACCCATTCTTCTCTGTCGGATTGCTCACGAAGTCAACGTGAATTTACACGAAATGTAATTACCTCCGCTAAGGAGGTTATGTTTTCATCTGGGTTTGTCTATTTGCAAGATAACTCAAAAAGTTATGGATGGATTTCATTGAAAATTTCAGGAAGGTCTGAAATGAAAGAAATGATTACATTTTGGGAGTGATCCGGATCAACGTCTAGATCCAGGAGGGGCTTAGAGGAGGTCTGTGCTCTCGAAGTGCTTTTCATGATTACTTTGTGCGCATTATCTGCGAAGGGCGAAAAATGCAAAATGGCAAACCATATATTAAAATAAACGGCAGACTACCAAATAGGAGGATATGAAACATTCGTTTGTAGCCTATAATAAGCCATTCCACTCACAAAACAGTTCGGAAGTCGCAACCAAGTCTATATTTGCAATAATATACGGTAGTAAATGAACAACCCTTTCTCCAGTTGGACGGCCCTGAGGAACTATGTAGGCTAAGCAGCAGAGACGTGTAATAGGCTAATAATTAGTTTTACTGTAAGGTAACCCCCGATATCAAAAGCCCTCAAAAATGAAAAAATGAAAATCTTTAAAATATGTATTGGGTCCTCGTTCAGTTTCAGTGAAGTAGCCCTGTGAGAGAGGAGCGTTAAATCCGACAGACAGAGAAAGTGTGCATTTACAGGCTCACTATTATGCCTATAAGCTATCGTGGCAAGTTCGGTCGGATACGCTACAGTATGTGCAGAAATGAAATGGCTTGGATTTGGTGAGTAGCCTATTCAAGTAATTTTTTTTCCTCCTGAAGTTGGATAGGAAGTGGGCCTATGAATGAAATTATTTCCAGATTCCACTCTGATGTACAGTATAGGTACCTATAGCCTACTAGTCTGTCAATTTCAAGAACAATAAAAAATTTCAAACTAGCTACTAATCAGGGTGATTAGTAATAAACATTTTTTATTAGCTCAGGGGAGGGTATTCCTATATGATCCTATCTAGTGAACGCGCTTCATTCAACCAAATTGTAGTAACGAGACGCTTTAAATTCTCAGTAACGATAACGGCGTTGCAGCGATGAGAAAAGTAATTAAAGCGAGATATGGCAGGTGAAAACATCATAATAATAATAATAATAATACATTTTATTTTTTAAAGCGCCTTTCAAGACACCCAAGGTCGCCTCACAAAACAAAATTCAAAATACAGGCAATTAGCCTACAAACACAAAATAACCAGGTGCCAAACAGAGCGGCGTAATCGCACAGCGTTCCTGTAGGCATAGCCAGCGTACACATGTTTGTGACCTCCGGTCAGTTTCAATATTTTGTGCTAGTTTGCTACCTTAGCATGTATTCTACCTCCCTACTACAGCAATAAAGTCCGATTTGCACATTTAGGTGTTTATTTCATGACATTTTGTCTACTCGCGCCTATATATTTCTCCTAATTTTACCAAAAGTTCCCATTCTAAAGTGTCATGTACTACCGCGACAGTGATCCAAATCATATCGTGTGTGACACCGTTGGAAAGCCCTTTTTCTCCTGCATGACGCTATGCAATCCAAATACGGACATTTACTTTGTATTAGCAACCAATCGCGAAAGTTCAAAGGCGAGTCTAGGCTTAGAACGTATCCCATTGGCTGTGTTTCAAGGCTGTTTTCTCAAAACGAGTTTCTTCTCCCACTCTGAGAACATAATCTCTACTTCTGAAGCACTTACATGCGCCAAACTTTCCAGTCTTATGCCAAACTATGTTTACAAGACTTTTACAGAGGGGTTTGTTGAAATATTATTCCTAACCTGATATGACATTTTATGCTTAAAAACATGGCAAAAAACGATTGTTCAAGGCTATTGACACTATGCTGATTTACAAGACAACAGAAGTAGATATCCATAAACCCCTTCCCATTTTCTCCCATCTAATATATTAACACAATGAAAAAACTATTTTGAACCTGGCTTTATCCAAAACTCAGATTATGTATTTTGAAATATATGCAAATTAGCACATATTTAATGAGATAATGCATAATTTGCATATTTAAACATTAAATAACAAAAAACTTGTAATACATTTTTTTCTTATGTTGATGTAAGTAATCAACTGGGAAAGTTTCATAGTGATATCTGCTAGTTAAAAAAGGTACCCTATTCACCTGTAGTGTCTCGCCTTAATTAGATTACTTCGTTACTGACAAATTAATGCTGTTAGTAACGCCGTTATACTTAAACGCAGTTACTCCCAACACTGAGCACCACCCAGGTGTTTCCTGTCATGATTGAACCACAGATCCAAGGGGCAGAGCCCACACAGGCATTATAACAGAGGGCGCAACCCCAGGAATGACCAGCTGGGTCTTAACAATACTATATACCAGTAACCTTAGGTCAGTATCAACTAGTTGCTTATCAATAATTTACCAAGAAGAAATCACTTATTGAGTAGGAATCGGTTTTGTTCAGTAAGGACCTAATATACAGCATGTGCAATGATGCTTAATACCGTCCTTGTTCAGCACTAGTACACATATTAGTTATGCATTAATGTTCCCTTAGTGAAAGTGCTACCAAAAAATTGGCATCAAAACTACCATCAGGATACTGTTGAAACCTATTGAACATTCTGCTGCCTACATTAAGCTTCATCAAGAAATATAAGTTTTGTCCCATTTTAGGGGCTGCATGGTTCTAAGGTTAGATTAGTGGACCAGTAACGTGAATGATGGAAATTATGTTTCCCACAATATACCGGTCAGAGCATACACTATATTGCCAAAAGTATTGTCACCTGTCTTGACTCACATAGGGTTGGGCTATGTCCCCTTAATTGGCATATGACGATGTTTACAGTAAGCATTACATGGTAATTACCATGTCTCTACAGAAATAAATGTATAACTTTCTACATGGAAATATTAAATATTATATAGGCTATATATGGCCTGATGAAATTGGACAGCTAAGAGACAAACTGACTAGGCTACTGTGTAGAAGATCTGCTCCTTGAAGGCTACACCAACCAGCGGTATACACATTACACATTGCCAGCCTTCGCTGGGCCTAGCAAAAAAGCTAAGATTATATCGCGGTCACTTATCTAAAATCTTATGTAGCCCAGTCTGTATCAAACTCATCCCACGTTATTAGGCTGCAGCTGCTTGCTGACTATGAGGGCCGCGGAGAGTGAAAGTAAGGCTGCAGTCGCCAAGTCTAGTCGAAGTAAATAACAGTTGAAGTAAACAACTTTTACAAATAACAAATCCCGATTGCCACTCCCCTGCTGCTGGGGCTTTTGCTAAATGATAATGCATGAAACACAAGTCTTACAGTGAAAGACGTGGGCTGCTTCTGATCCTATAACGATAACAAAATAAATGGTTAACTCGGTGGAGAATGACTCATTTGGCACTTCAGTGTGCCCAGCAAAAAAAATAGAGCTAGAATTTCCTAGTTGTAACAATAATTCCTTTGGACTATTTTCTGCTTAAACATTATTAGGTTACACTGCCAGACGTGTAGCCTAATAAAGACAATAACACATTCACGTTGCAAGGAGACTTATTTCAACAAGACGGTGGTCTTAGACTAATGCGTCTTTTAATGTTGCACTGTTTAGCTGACACCCTCTAAACGCCCCACACCCCACATGCATCAATTGTAGGCTCAATTTCACAGGCGATAATATCGTCCATCGGCACAAGCCTAGACTCACATTTGAACCTCAGTCACATCCCATCCTTAATCCATAGGGTTTATTATGACGTTGGTCCACTCTTTGCAGCTATAACAGCTTCAACTCTTCTGGGAAGACTTTCCACAAGGTCTAGGAGTGTGTTTATGGGATTTTTTGACCATTCTTTCAGAAGCGCATTTGTGAGGTCACACACTGATGTTTGATGAGCTGACTGGCTCTCAGTATCTACTCTAATTCATCCCAAAGGTATTCTATTGGGTTAAGGTCAGGACTCTGTGCAGGCCAGTCAAGTTCATCCACACCAAACTCTGTCATCCATGCCTTTGTGGTTCTTGCTTTGTGCACTGGTGCACAATCATTTTGGAACAGGAAGTGGCGTGACTAGTGCTGTCCCATTTCGTGGGCACATTTGAATTCAGCTGGCAGCTGATTTTTTTAAGGAGTAGAAATATACAGTGTATCTGAAGAAATCAAAATTCTTATTCTTTTAATAATAGGTAATTTTGCCATGCTCCTTCTGGCAGGAGGACTACCAACGGAGACTAGCCTTTTGGCTGAAATTGGGTGCATTTACATTGTCTTTGTAACATGTCGATTACAGTTTTTCTCAAATGCTAAAACACAAAAGCCAATCCTCTAAACCAAACGACCAGTTGTCTAAACACATTTACGTAATCTAGCCATAATTTTCCAATATCATAAACACATTTCACATGAAGACACAATTCATAAAACACAATCCTCCGTTCTCATAAATCTAAACACATTTTTCCTTGCTAAAACACATGTTGCAAAAGAACATATTCTCTAATGAAAGTTCATGTGATGCAAAATGCTTGCCACAGTCAGCAATAACTGAACACAATGAACACACCTGGCGTCATTTATTATACACAACGACTCCAAATTGAAGACTCTTGGTGACTGTGGTGTGTGTGTGTGTGTGTGTGTGTGTGTGTGTGTGTGTGTGTGTGTGTGTGTGTGTGTGTGTTTGAACTTCACACCCTGATCATGTTTTCAAGAGTACTGTTGTGTGCAATAGATTCTGTTTTTTCCATCGAGTTGTGTTACAGTAGTGTACTTGCAGAATTTTCTGTACTCTTCATATGAAACTCACAACTCTAAATGCCTAATCCTCTGCAGAGATCTAAGAAGATCCGTTACTCTAAAGTTTAAAAAAAAATATGCATTGGCAGTTACAGTGGCTATAGTAAGTATTCATACCCATGCTAAAGTTGACTAAAAAGAGGAATATAAAATCATCTTTAAGAATTGATTGTAATGCCTTAATTCAAAAAATGAGTAAAAATCAAACCGCTAAGGACACTAATTTTCTTTGTGATTGAAGAATGTATCGTAAATAGATAAATGTTCTTCCTTAAATACAGGGAGCATAAGTAATTGACCCCTATGTTAAATTCCCATAGGAGCAGGAGGATTTTTTATATGTTTTTATTTTTAAAGGCCAGCTATTTCATGGATCCAGGACATTATGCATCCTGATAAAGTTCCCTTGGCCTTTGGAATTAAAATAGCCCCACATCATCACATACCCTTCACCATAGCTAGAGATTGGCATGTTAGCCTATTAGCCTGTTTGATTTGCATTGAGCTCAATGAGCATCAAACAGGCTAATAGGCTAACTGGAAAAAGCACCATGCCAATCTCTAGCTATGGTGAAGGGTATGTGATGATGTGGGGATATTTTAATTCCAAAGGCCAAGGGAACTTTATCAGGATGCATAATATCCTGGATCCATGAAAAAGCTGGCCTTTAAAAATAAAAACATATAAAAAATCCTCCTGCTCCTATGGGAATTTAACATAGGGGTCAATTACTTATGCTCCCTGTATTTAAGGAAGAACATTTATCTATTTACGATACATTCTTCAATCACAAAGAAAATTAGTGTCCTTAGCGGTTTGATTTTTACTCATTTTTTGAATTAAGGCATTACAATCAATTCTCAAAAGATGATTTTATATTCCTCTTTTTAGTCAACTTTAGCATGGGTATGAATACTTACTATACCCACTGTATGAAACAAGGAACCTTCTCACAAATTGAGCATTGTGTTTTAAATTGTTTTGCTGTAGTGTGTAATGATGTGTATAGTGTTTACATTTTTGAAAGCTTCGAGCTGCTCTTTTGGTGTGAAAGTTTGAGTTTTGAAGTGAGAAGGTGTGGTTGTGCTTATGTAGCTTTAGAAAAGGGTATTGTGTTTAGACATTGGGGAACATGGAGGAAACGTTTGTGAAATTTGAGAAAAACTGTAATCTTGCTAACAGACAGACAGACAAACAGACAGACAGACAAACAAACAAACGCCGGTGCCCGATGAAAACATTAACCTCCTTGGCAGAGGTAATAATAACATCTTTGAAGAAAAGCTTATGGAGCCAGTCTAATAATTGTTAAATAAAGAAGTGTTGTATCAAGATAAAGAAATAGTTGTGAAATCATTTTACTTATTTTAAGACATCTCTTTCTGAGAACAAGCACATTTGTATGCCAGTGCTTGAAGTAAATTTGTCCTTAAAACAAGCAAACTTGTCTGCCAGTGAGTAAATTTGTCTTAACTAGAAAAGCACTCTGAGAGCGCAGACCTCCGCCAAGCGAAAACATAACCGCCTCCTGGATCCAGACGGTGAATGTAATTATTTCTTCCTTGGGTCATTTCAGACCTTTCTTGAAAATGTAATTGAAAAACATCTATAACTTTTTTTTTTTTTTTTTTTTTTTAAGATTTTTTTGGGGGCTTTTTATGCCTTTAATTGTACAGGACAGTAGAGAGTATGACAGGAAACGAGCGGGATAGAGAGTAGGGATGGGATCCGGAAAGGACCACGGGGCGGGAATCGAACCCGGGTTGCCGGCGTGCGGTGCAGGTGCCCCAGCCAGTCGCGCCACGGCTGGGGCCACATCTATAACTTTTTGAGTTATCTTGCTAATAGACAAACAAACAGACAAACATACAAATAAACCCTGATGGGAAATAAAACCTCCTTGGCGGAGGTACTCCTTAAAATAAGTCGGTCTTCTTTAATTAAGTCAAAAAGATCTTTTGAGAGAGCACTAAGTAAGTCCTTTCATACTAAAAGAAAATAGATTTTTTGATCTTAATATAAGATTAATAATACTTGGTTAGATTTCATTTTTTGCAGTGCAGAGATGTTACAAATGATATTTTAATGAAATGTACATACTTGACTTACATTCTCATATTATCCTTAGCATCTGAGGAAAGTTATAAGGAGGCAGCCCAAACCCTGCTGACCATTGGGAACCCAGGTCATGTAAGACAGATGAACTGTGCACCTAATTCCGGTAAGTTGAACACTATATGTTAAAGCCATGTCAAGAACTGCACATTGGTATGCTGAAATTATGTGCATGTCTTTGTATGTTTTTATCCTGAATACTTTGTATTGGTAATTGGTATGTAGCTTTTTTTATTTAATGAAACGAGACTCTGGCCAATTCTCATCTGTCACTTGAATAATTCCAGGATGTGCCCTATTACTCCTGAATGATTGAAGTGAGCTTGCTTTGTAGATGTAGCTGTAGAAAGCAATGGGCCATGGATGCTAACTATTAAATTAATTGTAGGAGCCACTTATGATGATCTGCCAAGTCCACAGAAGCTCAGTCAATGGTAGGGTCAATATGGAAACTAAGATATGCGTGGGTCATTGCCCTCCTAAAGCATCTTTTTTGTGGTTGTAAAAGAAGCTCAGAAGCACAGAAGTTCAGTGTTTCTTCACCTGGAGACACAATCAGGTTTTAAAATAACTGGCGGGTTTGCTTGAGAACAAGAAAGTTGAGGTTAATTATTTGCTAACAAATAACGGGGGCTGTAGAATTTGTTTTTGTAAGAGGGATAGAAAATTGTCCATTGACAGATTGGAAACTCCTGGTGGATGTTGGAAGGTAACTGCGAGTTTCATGTTGTTGTAACTGCTTTAAGACCAGGCATGGTGGCGTAGCTGGAGACTGAGCCTACCTTACTGAGTTAACTATTACCTTAGCCTTATGCTACTGCCCTTCATTCTGTTCTTACTGTTCTGTATTTTCATTATTTTTATGTTATTTGTTGAGTGCTGTACTTTGACAGCAAAGATTAAAATTCCTTGTTTGTTTGCGCAAACCTGGCAAATAAAGCTGATTCTGATTATGATTATTGCTAAACATAATCCAAACTTTTGACAGTTGTAAAATGTAACGTGGAGTTCAAAGGTGTCACTGTTTGGGAGTAGCCTGCCGTTTGGGAGTATGCTAACTAGGGGTGGCACGGTTCACAAAATCTACGGTTCGGTTCGTATCACGGTTTAGGGTCACGGTTTTCGGTTCGGTACGGTTCTTGTTATTTTTTCTTTTACTCTTTAACACTCCAGAAACATACTTCAGCATATAGCTTAATCATCCACAATTAGGCTAGAGTATTTAGAGAATAGTTATCATGTAATAATGCACAAACTGAATTTGACTTCACATAAAGCACATTATTGTCTGAGGAAACTTTAAGCTACAGTTGAGATTTTGATAAAGCAAGAGGGAAGACATTGATGATTTCAACAATCTTTTCATTTATTTGGCAGGGATGGTGCACCAGCACAAAATGCAGGTCGTCCTCCCATATTTGTCATTGCATCGCCTTTTTATTGCTCTCCTTTCATATAGTGTGAATGATTTTTTAACAAGATGTAAAGCTTGTCTTTATTTGAAACACACACACATTATGTAATTATTTATACATTCTATATAGGCTACTGACATGTCTGATATTCATAACAGCAAACTTTATGCAGATTATAGCCTACTATTCATTATAACTCCACCTCTTAAATTCAGCTGACTGGCTGAAGCCTCAAAATATTGTAAACAAAGTAGCAGGCTAAGCTCATCATACTCTACTGGTTGAACTGTTCAGTTTCCCCACATGTGTTTTAGTTTCAAGGTAAGCTAATACTTTTTCTCCTTGGGACAGGCCCTTTTAAGCCTTGGAGTTGAAAACATTGGTATTGAGATGGTCAGTCAACTTGAATGCAAGAGTTTTTATCAAATGTCTGCAGCATAGCCTTCTAATGATGCTAACCGTATTTAACAGTAATTTAGCTAATCGTGGAATATGACATCATGAGGGCAATTAGGGCAATTAGAGTCTTGTGCCAGGTGTTCTGGCCACCTGCTCCTTAGTGTTGTCACGATACCAAAATTATTGTTTCGATACCGATACCAAGTCAAGAATTGCGATTTCGATACTTTTGCGATACTTTTCCTGAAAAGGGAGAAACACTCTCAAATGTCATTGATGTGCTTTATTTTGAAACTGGGGCAACATTCTAATCATAACACACTAATAATTGAACATATGAACAGCAAATATATTAAACATTTGAACAAAATATGAAATATAAAGATATAAAAAATAAATGAGAGCAATGACATTCAGGGTAAAACAATAATAAATTTAGCAGCATTATTCACTTGTCATAAGAAACTTAAGTTACCTGTAATAAACATAAATAACAAATTAAAGCGATGGTATCAAGTAAAAAAGAAAAGAAAAACTTAGCTGCATTATTTTTAGCTGCATTTAAATTTTAGCTGCATTATTTTACACCCAAACCTGAGTCTCTAAAGAGCATTAGCCCTAGAATGGCCCGCAGATGCTAATTTCTTACTCTGTTCTATCTTACTCTTGTTTAAGTTCTTGGCCAAAAACACTAGCATGTCCAAATGTTCTTCCGTAAGCCTAGAACGTCTTGGGCTGCAGATGTTCCTGACGTGCTGAAGACACGTTCAGAGGCACAACTAGATGCCGAAATGCAAAGATTCTTCTTTGCGAAGTGAGCTAGTATGGGCAGTTGTGCCTCATGTTGACTCCACCAGGCCAGGGGATCCTCTGCAGGGCTGATCTCTTTGAATTGCTTGTAGTCAACAAACTCACCATTTAATCTCTCTAGGTGTTGCAGGTGTGGGAGAATGTTGCCTCATATCAGAATGATCTTCCCCTTTCTTCTCTGAGGTTATGGTGCAGAGCAAACTTTTTAAGTCTCTCGTATTTCTCTTTGGTGCAGCACCTGTTCCTCTAGGGTCCACTGGGCTGTGGGGTGGAAGCTGAACGGCATCAGCTTTAAGGAACAGTTCCCTCTTGACATCCTCTTCCATATTTACAAACGTCCCTTTAAATCTTGAATCAAGGAACGTAGAGGTGTTCAGTGTCATCCGCAGGTTTTCATCATCATACCTTTTCTCAAAATCTCCTCTAATTTTGTTTTTCATTTCTCGGGCCAAGGGGCGGTCATCTTCCTCGTCTATTAGGCATGCTTTGATTTTCCACAGGAGTGGCAGGACTGAGGATATGGTGGTTTCTTTCTCTCCACTCAGGGCATCAGTGAAGTCACTGAGTGGAGCCAAGACATCCCTCACAATTTCTAGAGTGGTCATGTCTGTGTCTCTGGGCATCAGGTGCCACTTCTTACGGTCCTCAGCCAGAACAGCAGAGACAGCTTGGTGGAACCCCATCGGGTGGGTTCATCATGAATTAAGGTATGTTGTGGCAGGTTTAAAGACTTTTGCTAGTCTTTGAGCAGTCGAGACATCTTGCTTGATCTGGAGAAGCCTGACACAGTCTTACGGAGCCTGGACAGACAGCTTGCCACACGGATCAATATCTATGGCTTTATTCACTGCCAAATGCAGATTGTGCCCAAAACAGGGTATCCAGGTGTATTCACTGAAAGCTTTGCGGTTATTTGATGCATTATCTGTTGTAATTCCAGCCAAATTGGCCATATCTAGCCCCCAGGAATCTGTGATAATTTCCTCCAGGGCTTCTTTTAGAGTGTCTGCTGTGTGGTCAGAGTACAATGCAGAGCACCCTAAACACCAGGATTGCATCTCCCAGGACTGTGTAATGAACTGGACTGTTACTGCCATGTAAGTGTCCACAGTTCTGCTGGTCCAGAGATCTGTGGTGCAGGAGAAAAATGTATTTGGTGTATGCCTAAGTTGTGCACTGATAATCGATCTGGTTTCAGTGTACATCTTGGGAATTTCATTGTACATGAAAAAATTCCTGGATGGGACATCATATCTTCTGTCAAGATTTTGCATAAGGTTTCTGAACCCAGCTTTTTCCACTATATAAACTGGCACTTGATCCAAACAGATGAATTCTGCTACTGCCCTGTTAAGCCGTTTTACCTCCCTGGACTCCCTGGAGTACTTGCTGTGCTGCTCAAACATAGCTTGGAGGGTTGGCTGCTGGGTTGACTGCTGCCTTTGAGGAGTTGCTCTTCCGGAGCCCGTGGCTGCAGACTGCTGTAGCAGAACAAAATAGTTTATGTGTGATAATAACAATAACTTGTGACTAACTTAACATCTCTAGGCTATGCAGTGGTAGTGATAATTGCCAACATGAACCATAACATTACCATAATTCATAGGAAATAATGAGTTAACCTAATGTTGTTTAAGCTGTGAGATATGGATTAATATAGGCTAATGTTTCCTGTACATCAATGTATGATTTTTGTTATGGTTAATTTTATATTTGAGTCCACAATTTCTTACAAGGCGTTTCACCTAGGCCTACTAACACCTCCTAATTTGCTTACAGTACTGTGCTCTTTAAATGCTGTAATAACCTAGACTAAATAAATCACTGACAAACATACACATGCTCTGATTATAATCATATAGCCTATAGATCGCCTCGATCGTCAAACTACGGTGGTGCAAAATAGTGACTTGTCACTCAAAATAAACTATAGCCTTCTCATTTTACTTATTTTAAGGGCATGAACGTGATCATGTTATCTTTCACATACTAACCTGTCGGTCTTTAAACTCCTTGTGCAACTCGGCGTGCTTGTCGGCCAAGTGTTTTGGCAAGTTCGAGGTGTTGCCTCCCTTAGTTTGGAATTGTTTGTAACACTGACGACAAACAGGTCTCGACTTATCGGTAGCTTTGCCCTCACTGTCAGCAAGGTAGGCAAAGTACCTTCAGATCTCACTCCTCGCGTCATCTTTGTCAACCAGTCGTGGACCGGCGGCTACTGTATCACTCGCACATGTAGCCATCCTTGTAGTGTTTGTCAAATGACCGCTGCAGCAGCAGCTTCCTTGCTGCGTGCGTGAGGAGAAAAAAACACAGACGGCCATAGGGAGGCACTGGAAGCGTGCGTTGCGCACACCAACATGAAATACGTCTCTTACAAATCTGGAACACGGAAATTCTGAAAAGTATCGATACTAATACATTTAGGAATCGTGACATTTTTACTTTCCAAGAATCGCGATGCTTTTGAAGTATCGGTGCACCGTGCAACACTACTGCTCCTCCAACTGTCATTTCTCAGGCTTTAAGCATACAATCTCTCTCTGAAGACTACATATCCTGTTCAACTCTGTCCTGTGCTCAAAACTGTTTCAAAATAAAAGTCCTCACTACAATAATTCACTATTAAATCATTTAAACTACTCAACTATTTGACTGTTTGGCCATTCTAACTGTCAGTTGTCATCAACTATCACTCCCTCCAAATGTTTCCTCTGTCCGAAACTGTTTCAAAATAAAAGTCCTCACTAAGATAATTTACTATTAGTTAATTCAACTATTTAAACTACTTAACTGTTTAACTGTTTGGCTATTCCAAATTCCAACTGGCAGTTTTTTATCAATTATGACTCCCACCAACTGTTTCCTCCACCCAAAACTGTTTCAAAATAAAAGTCCTCGCTACAATTAATCACTATTAAATAATTGAACATTTAAACTACTCAATTAATTAACTGTTCAGCCATTTTAACTGCTAGTTGTCATCAACTATGACTCCCACCAGCTGTTTCCTCTGCCAACAAATGTTTCAAAATAAAAGTCCTCACTATAATAACTCCCTATTATATAATTTAACCATTTAAACTACTCAACTAATTAACTGCTAAACCATTTCAACTGTCAGTTGTCATCAACTTTGACTCCTGCCAACTGTTTCCTCTGCCCACAACTGTTTCAAAATAAAAGTCCTCAGTACCATAATTCCCTATTGAATAATGTAGCCATTTAAACTACTCAACTATTTAACAGTTCATTCATTTTACTTGCCAGTTGTCATCAACTATGACTCCTGCCAACTGTGTCCTCTGCCCACAATTGTTTCAAAATAAAAGTCCTCAGTACCATAATTCCCTATTTAATAATTTATCCATTTTAACTATGCAACTATTTAACTCCTTAACCGTTCAAAATTACAGTTATCATCAACTTTGACTCCTGCCAAGTTTTTTCTCTCTCTCACCTCTATCTTTGTGCTTTGATCACATTTGAAACAATACAGTATTTAACAAAATGTTACTCCACAGCATTGGCATTTTCATGCACTCGTAATTCCCCGGAATTACATTCTCTAGTTTTTGTTGTTGTTGTTCCAGGGTTAGGGCTTCGAAAGGGGCTTCGTCATAAAACGCGGCTCAGGCTGTACAATGTTTACACTTGTACCATAACACTTTCAGTTTCGTTGCTGCTTCGGCCATCAACACACACACGCTAGTTTGGGCTCTCACTGAATAGGAAGTGGTGGGGGAAGTGAGATGCCGTAAAGCAGACGAATTTTGTAGTTCTTTTTGTGCTTTGGTTCCTACCCGAAACCCAAAGTTCCGTAGTGCCAGGAAAAGCGATACAGACACCGTCAGGCTATGGCAGACTTGTCATTCAACCTATTGTAAATCGAAGTACCATCACAAGGGTCTTGGAAATATAATATAAAGGTTGATAAACTACGTGGTGTTGCTTTAAAACTGTGTGGGACTGTTGAGTGGGCCAGAGACAGGTTAAAGATGTTGGTGAAGACACCAACCAACTGCTCCGAGCAGGCTCAAAACCAACGCCCGGGAAATCCATCAGGGCCAGCAGCTTTCCTAGCATTCACCCTGCACAGGATGTCGCAGACCTCTGAGGTGGATAATTGGAGTATGTCCTCGTCTGGTGAAACAGCTGACTTGAAGGCTGCCTCCTTGTTTTCCGTGTCAAATGAAGCATAGAAGTGGTTCAGCTCGTCTGGGAGGGAAGAGTTGCATGGAGATTTGTTGGTGGTTTGTATGTAGGCCTTGCCACATACGCCGGGGGTTGGAGGAGTTGAAGTGCTCTTCAATCATTTTCTTGTAGGTGTATTGGCCCTGGATATCTATTTCCTCAGGAAATGGATTTGGCTGAGCTGTAGGCCTCCTGGTCTCCCAACCTGAAGGCTGCATACCTAGCCTTGAGGAGAAGGCGAACGTTTTCGTTCATTGAGGGTTTGTGATTGGGGAATAGATTGGGGAATAAACACTGTTTATGTGTAGTCCCTCGACACACTTGTTAATATAGTCCAGGACAGAGTTGGTGTAAGTGTGAATGTTTGTTTGGGAGTCCGTGGTGGCGTCAGCAGCAAACACTTTCCAGTCAGTGTGTTCTGAGTGTAGTTTGCATCTTCCATCCAGACCTTCACGGTTTTTGTTGTTGGCTTCACACATTTGATGACTGGGCAGAAGAAACCAAGAGAGGTGGTCGGACTGGCTAAGGTGGGGGAGGAGTGTGACTTTGTAGGCGCCAGGCACCTTTGTGTAGACATGGTCCAAGATTTTATTGTCTTTGGAGGAAGCAGGAGGAGGAGGAGAAGTACGACCGTTAAATTGATGAATGAGCTGCAAAATGATGCTATTCATTGGTAGTGTGAGGAAGAGGGTCTCTACAGACAAATTGATGTATTGTGAACTTTGAAAGTGTCCAGATAGTCTAATAATAAGGACCATTGTTGCCAGTGTTTTAGCTTCCTTTGTATTCCTGTAGCTTCAAATCAATTGATGCGTTCAACTTCCTGCAGCGTGGCGCAGATCTGGCTGAACATATTGCATGTCTGTATTTTTCTTCCACAAATGCAGCTCAGGAACAGTCCACTAGTACACATGCAGACCATAGAGGAACAGATGTTTCTTCAGAGTCTGAGACTCCTGTCCATGGAGCCTCATTTACTGGCAGAAATTCAAGACCGGTATATGAATTAGTAAATCAAGATAACAAATAACATTTGAAAAAATTGCCATGATACTTTTTGTAATCTATACTAACAATTACTTATTTTTCAACAGGGAGTTGAGGTCTCAACAGATGTGTCTCAGCTGGCAGAAACTAACTCCGAGGAGCCAATATTCATCATCTCCCTGACTGAAATATCACCATCCTTCATAGAAACACTTCCCCCTGACACTGACCCCCCCCTTTCCCACACTGAGCTACTCCTATGTAATCCAGAACCTCTCCCATCTCTCACAGAAACTCTACCCTCTGATGCAAAGACTCTTCCATGTGTCACTGGCATGCTTCCCTCAAATGCAGAATGTCTGCCATCTTTTTCACATATGTGCTCATCTTCCCATGAGCCCTCCACATCTCTTACAGAGCCCCATAACTTGGAAATTTTCCCTTCACTGAAAGAGCCCCCTCCTCCCATTACAGATAATCCTCCCACTGTTGTAGGGCCTCTGTGTTGCGTCACAAAACCCAATCCAATGATCGCACAATTGAACACAAGGCTGGAAGTGCAAGGGTGAGCAATTCACTGCATGAATCCTATGTTCTATGCTTCTCTGCCCCTTTGTTTCTCTCAGTGTCTTCTGCTCATATCACTTTTTCAGTTGCTTTGTCTCTCAAACAGTCCCTCTCAATACCTATGTCATGCCATGTGTCAAATGTTTGTGTTTCATCAATTTTGTCTTTGTCCACTAGTAATGGAGATATCATTGAGACTGATAGAAGAGCAGTGCCTCATCTGATGGTCACTGATGTTCTGGTATCTGTGCCAGAGGAAGGAGACAAGAATAAACAACTTGAGTGCAATATAGACATCTCATCACCAAATCTCACGCTAGAGACTTCAGACATCCATCCTGGTAAATGCGGACTTTGATTTTTGCCTTCAAGATAATAGTTTGCCTCATAAAGATGTATCAACTGAGGGCATGGTAGATTGGGGGCATGGTAGATTGGGCATGAATTGTCATCCAATTGTATGGTCAAGTTTGTGTTAAAGTTTGACTTTCTGTGTTCCAGGCACGACACCGGTGCTATCAGGTCTGTCTTCAAGACAGGTTTCAGCTAAGTGCATCCAAGGAAAGACTCCTCCTGTTTCTCAAATTTGCAAAACTGATCAGTCAAGGTGTACACCTTCATCTTGTGTGAACTTACGAGAAAGTAGAGTCAAAGACATTCAGAAGCAGCCTGAGGGAGTCACAGTTGTTGATTTGGAAGAAATTGAGTCTTTATATGACACTACTCCTGTCATGCCTATTGCTATTAATAGGTAAGTGTGTCTCATTAAAAAAAAAAAAAACAATTTAAATCTAATACAACTCCAGTGACCGATTTTGTGTGATTATAATGTTTGTTCATGGCTAATCATATATTATATATAGTATCAATATTCATTCATACAAAGGTTTCTCAATGGCCGAGGTACATAAAACAATGGAGGGGTGCTGGGACCTCTGGATTAGGGTTGGGCACCGAAACACGGTTCTAGTATGTCACCGGTGCTGACGCAAACGGTAGTAACCACACCGAATAACAACGTGGATTTCAGTGCCTCATTTCGGTGCTTAATTTAAATGGCTTTTTTTTTTTTTTTTTTTTAATACGATGCTTCACTGCACGTCATGCATGTGCCATATCTAACGTCTTGCTCTGATACCACCACATCCAGATACAGTTAGCCAACAGAAACACTATGCTTAAAGCAGAGGGATGCACCCCACAGGTTGGACAGTGTTTGAGAGGTCACGTGAGCCCATACCAAGTAGGTTACTTTAAAGCAATATCACGAGCTCTTGTCAAAATCTAGCATTAACTACACAAAAGGCTATGAAACAACATCAACAGTATAGCCTTACACAACAATAACCTTGCTAATGCGCTAACTGGGATCTATTTGAAATGTTATCAGCAAAGTTGTAATGTGAAAACTTTGTTTCACGGTGTGTTCCTTACACATTTGACATGACATTATTTTTTTATATGCTTGAGGCCAATATAGTATCACAACGAATATGAAGATCACGCTAAATGTTAGCTTGCAGAACTATAAATATCCAGGTTACAAACATACCTGTGCGATATCCCTGAGCTGTCAAATAGGCTAACCATCTCCGGCGTATGGTACCGTTAATTAAGCTGGAGGAAGACATCAGATTTGTTGAAGCATTTGGGAACACACTGAACGAACTTGAAAGCAGAGTCCCTCGACGTTACATTAGGTGGAAATGCGTTGTCCACGACCTGGCAGTTCATATGGCAAGCCATTTTAACATACCTTATAGCAAGCCACTTAACTCATTGGCTGCCAGCGATTTTCAGTGCAGAGCGCTCCATACTGCCAGACGTTTTACAGCATTTTGACTGTTTTTCCAAGATCCAACGAACGGTGAGCTTTATGACTATGTAAACACCGAAGGTACCAAATGAAAGAGTAGACTCTCTTCTTTCACCAGGAAAAAACGGTTTGTTTCTATCGTTTTCCGTTCTTTAGTAATCGTCAGTAGAACATGGGTTAGTTTTGCTAAAAACACCTGTTTTTGACCAAAAAATTGAGAAAACAATCTTTTTGTGAAAATCAACTTTTTAACGTTAGCGTTTCAGTAGTATGTCAACCACGATTGCACTGTTATCTCGTCAGTCTCGTCAAGGTTGCTAGGGACTCTGATGGTCGCTATAGACTCTGAACAGGACGGTAGACTTAGCAAGCTAGCACTAGCAAAGTTGTTGTTAGTCTATATAGCAATATCCAATGTAAATGGATCATACCTTTCACGTGTTTTCCATCCTTGATGTAAGAAGTAAGCATATTTATTCCCTGCATCGCGTGCAAACTAGATCCACTGTAGTCGATCTTCAGTGAGTTTGCTTGTTGTATATGTCTCTGCATGTGCACTCTAGGCAGATACTAATCATCCGAATGGCACTGCTGCCATCTTGCGGTTCGGATCGCTAGTAAAATCTGTTTACAAGCCTGAAACTCTGCCAGATCGTTCCCAAGCCCACCCAGGAGCCCTCCCCATTGAAAAAGGCAATTGACGTCTATAGACGTATGTGTCTAAATTGACGTTTAAAGACGTCAATGGCAGTGAATGAGTTAATGGATGAACATGGAAGCAGAGCTTATTGATAGTGAATTGAGTATAACAGTTCAATTTCATGTTAAAATTTGTCTTATCAATATAGTAAAAATAATAATAATATATATATATACAGTACAGGCCAAAAGTTTGGACACACCTTCTCATTCAAAGAGTTTTCTTTATTTTCATGACTATGACTATGAAAATGGCAGATTCATACTGAAGGCATCAAAACTATGAATTAACACATGTGGAATTATATATTTAACATAAAAGTGTGAAACAACTGAAAATATGTCTTATATTCTAGGTTCTTCAAAGTAGCCACCTTTTGCTTTGATTACTGCTTTGCACACTCTTGGCATTCTCTTGATGAGCGTCAAGAGGTCACCAGAAATGGTTTTCCAACAGTCTTGAAGGAGTTCCCAGAGATGCTTAGCACTTGATGGCCCTTTTGCCTTCACTCTGCAGTCCACACGGTGGTTGGAACCAAAGGTCTCAGATTTTGACTCATCAGACCAAAGCACAGATTTCCACTGGTCTAATGTCCATTCCATGCGTTCTTTAGCCCAAACAAGTCTCTTCTGCTTGTTGCCTGTCCTTAGCAGTGGTTTCCTAGCAGCTATTCTACCATGAAGGCCTGATTCAGGCAGTCTCGTCTTAACAGTTGTTCTAGAGATGTGTCTGCTGCTAGAACTGTGTGGCATTGACCTGGTCTCTAATCTGAGCTGCTGTTAACGTGTGATTTCTGAGGCTGGTGACTTGGATGAACTTACAGCGCCCTCCACAATTATTGGCACCCCTGGTTAAGATGTGTTCTTTAGCTTCTGATAAATTCATTTTTTTTCAAAATAATATAGGACCACAATGAAAAAAAGCGTAAAATCCAACCTTTAATACAAGTGCATTTATTTAGAAGGACAAAAATCCCACATTAAGAAATTATTTTACATCAAATCATGTGTGCCACAATTATTGGCACCCCTGATTAGGGCTGAACGATATATTGCATTTGCGATAATATTGCGATATGATGAAGTGCAATTTTCTAACCGCAAAGGCTGCGATTACCCTATGCGATTACCCTCTGGTCACGTGACATGAGTAGCAAATATTTTAAACAGTCTATCAGAGAGTGAACTCGGCAAGCTGCTCGATAGAACCATTGAACCAACATTTTTAAGAGTGCGACTGAAACAAATTCTAGGTTGCACTGGTGCACCTGCGCTGCTCGGGTGAAAGCATGAATGTCTTTCGCAAGTTTTCATTGTAGACTATGCGTGCAAATTCACCAAACGGTATAGATTCAAACCCCTCTCCTTGGCCCGCTTTCTCTCCCTCTCCCTCCCTCTCTCTCTCTCTGTCGTGCGCGCTCAATGGACACCCGCCCCTCGACATGCACATTCAATCCAAATAAAACATTCACAATCGTGAAAGCAATGACGCATAGAAGACGATTAGCTAAATTATATATAAAATCCGGTTAGCACCATTATTAGCATGCTGCAGACATCTAAAACTCTTGCGTTCAAATTGACTGATCATCTCAATACAGATGTTTTCCAACTTCAAGACTCAAAAGGGCTTATCCCAAGGAGAAAAAAGTATTTATCTACCTTGAAACAGACGTGGGGAAACTGACCCGTCCAAACAGTAGACTATGATAAGATAGCCAACTATGCTACTTTGTTTACAATATTTTGAGGCTTCAACCAGACAGCTGAATTAAAGAGACGGAGTTGGAATAGTCAGTGCAGTGTGCTGTGCAGCCATGAATATCAGGAATTTCTGTATGCAGAACATATCACGTTCATTAAAGTGAATTATCTGAAAAACTGCGTAATATATTTAGGCTATTAATATTTTCATATTTTTGCAATCTGCACTTTTGTTTGTGTGACTTGTTACTGACTTTCATTTTAATCTTTACACCAGGCTTCCTTGTACTAGTAGCCTACTTTATGTTCTGATATGTAGGCCTACAAGGTTGAAAGTTCAAAATATAGGCCTACTATTGTGGCTGAAGTAGCTAGTTAAAAAAAAATGTCATCCATCAATTCATGCATCACCTGTCATCATAACAGAGGTATGACTTCCAAGAAATAAGAGTTTATTTTTAATCTAATATAGCCTATTGCCCATGCTATATGATTTACTGTTTTTGTTGAAAAATTCGCAAGACAAACACCTTAAAAAATAATGCCATATCGCATCGCAATCGCAATATTGGCAAGAAAAATCGCAATTAGATTATTTTCCATAATCGTTCAGCCCTACCCCTGATGTAAATGCTTTGTACAACCCCCTTTTGCTAATAAAACAGCACCTAATCTTGTCTTATAATGTTTCACAAGATTAGAGAAAACAGAAAGAGGGATCTTCGATCATTCCTCTTTGCACAAAATCTCCAAATCATCCAACGACCTGGGTTCTCTCCTCTGCACTCTCCTCTTCAACTCACCACACAGGTTTTCAATGGGGTTGAGGTCTGGGAACTGAGATGGCCATGGTAGGAGCTTGATACAGTGTCTGGTGAACCATTTCTGTGTAGACTTGGCCATATGTTTAGGGTCATTATCTTGCTGAAAGACCCAGTGACGATCCATCTTCAGCTTTCG